>NC_035440.2:6734594-7034594 GCF_002127325.2 Helianthus annuus
TTGACATTCATTCAAAAGAATGTTAACACATCTGTTACTGTTTAAAAAATGGTATTAAATTTAAATTATTTTGATAAGTACCGATAATTTTAACCCAAAGAGTGTGATTGATAAAAGAAAAGGCAATACCAAACAATAAAAATTTTTTACTGATATATGATTTTTAATAAACAACCTCTTATATATATTGTTACATAGAAAAATTATTTTGTTTTCACATCATCATCATGTTCCAAAACCACTCACTGAGTCATCGTTCACATTCAATTTTACCTACCTGTCTTTACAAAACACTCTACATTTGTCTGAAATCAAATCAAATGTTGAGAAATTAAAAACGAAGCGAGGATTATTACATATCTGTTCTGAAAATCGTTTGAATCGTTATAGATCAGTGTTTTCAACAAGTGTGTGGTGATGGTATGGGGTCCAAGTTCAGTCGGCGGCTGCCTTGAAGTTGCTTTTCAATTCGTTACCAAAATCAAATGATTCAAGCAATGATGGTGGATTCTATACCTAGATAATCGGATATGGTAAGTTAGTCGGATAGATATGCTCTGGGTGGCGTTGGGGGGGGTACGAGGATTATCGGCGATGGGCAGTGAATTTGAAGGGCACATTTTTAATGGTGGAACTATATGGTGTTTGCCTGATTTATTTTATACTGTTCAAAACAAATTTCAGGGGGGGACCTGCAAGAATGAGAAAGCCTGGGTGTATGGTGTGAACAAAGATATTGGATATCAGCGGTAATAACAAGGGTAATTTTGTGATTAACCAATCCAATAAAAAAGCTGTAACTATTACAAATATTTCGATTTAGGGTCGTTGATAACAGGGATGGCCTAGGCAAACTGCCATGTTGAAGCAAAGAGGGAAGACCATGACATCTGCACTGACCACCGATGATTATTTTTAAGGTATGTATAATATAGAATACAGATTAATTACAATTTAGCCTTTCAGCTTTTTGATTTTTTGTACTTAATCACCTTATTCGAAACCACCTGTGAAGACACTTGACTTGTAGTTGTGTTTTTAAGGTTCTCATCAGTGAAACCCACTCCCCATGTAAAGAAGTTACAAAACATGGTTTTTTTTTTTAAACAAGTTGGTTATTCAGACATTTAATTAACTTCTATGTTTATGGTTCCACTCCTCATTATATCCTATTTTTTTGGTAATCAAAAACTTATCTGCATATAATTTTTATTTTCAGAAAAAAAGATACATTGATCTATTCCAAGTGTTGCTTCGAAAAGGTATATATTGTTTAGTGTTTTCATAATTGTGTTTAGTATTGGTAACTCCTTTGTTAATCAGTTGTTGTGTAATATTAGGTTGAATTTACTTAAGTGCCGGTTCATCAAGTTCTACAATTCAATCTACAGTTTTCCTGCTAATTAACAGGTATGATTATATCTTTTGTGTTATCTGTTCATCTATTTTGATTTAAAGTATCATTATATGAACTCATAAAAGTAGTAAACAGGTTATATATTTGATTCGTTGCCTCGATTCATCAATCATATCTTTTAGTTGGATACACACGTGTTTAAAGATACTTATGTCATTATGATATTCGTACTTAGGATTAGGATTAGGATTCGGATTATGATGGTCAGGTCTTTGTTTATATTGTACGTGATAAAATTTAAGAAAGTTACATAAGATGAAGTGGATATGATGCTGGACATGTGGGGAAAGAAGGTTTGAATTGGATAAGCTGTGTGATACGTGGTGAATCAAGGTATATAAGATAAAATGAAATATATGTTTGTGCCATATATCAATATGACTAATGAAGGTAAATGATAGGTTTTGTTACACAAATGTAACAAATGTTCGTTTATCATAGTTAGTCCGATACATGTTGTCTCACAATACATATATTTTCTGCTCACAAGGAGTACTACAAGCTACGAGACGAATGGGTCGTCCTCGCTTACGAGATCGGCCACTTTCTTTGAATAATGACAACACACCTTCACAAATTCGTCGTCGTGCTGTTGGTAGAAGTGCAATAAGCCCTTTATCTCCAGCAACTTCTGCAGTACCATCTCCCTCAAGTTGTATCAGTTTGAATTCAAACGTCCCTGTATGTACTCCTCAAAACCAAATGCGAAACGGTGCATATGGTCAGTATCAAGATGAAAACACTCAAGGTGAAGTTTTTACCATTATGTAACTTTTTTTTCATATTTTTTTGTTGATTTCCTAATTTTATCATCACTTATACTTTGATCGTTCTTATTGAAGGTCGTGTTCAATCATACTGGGATTGTGGTGATGCAGATCATGTATGTTCGCATTGTGATGCAATGGTGTGGTATGCAGAACGAACTTTGAAACATTTTGCACCGTCTGTTCCTAGATTCAGCTTATGTTGCGGTGAGGGGAATGTCATTTTACCTTTACTTATGAATGCTCCGCAGCCATTGCTAAGTTTACTGAATCACAATTCTGAGCCACGGTCATCAGTTTATAGAGACCATATCAAAGTTTTTAATTCACTTTTTTCGATGACCTCAACCGGTGGGAGAGTATGTTCGGAATTAAATGATAGTCGTGGTCCGTATGCCTTTCGCTTGAATGGACACAACCATCATAGAATTGGCTCTCTGATTCCAACTCATGATGATGGTCGGCCTAGATTTGCGCAATTATATATTTATGACACGGCCCATGAAATTGATAATCGCTTTTATGCTTTAAGAAACTGTGTTCCATCATCTTCTGCTGAATCCATTTTTCGTTCGTTGGTGGTTGACTTGCTGGCCATGCTTGATGAAAATAATGTATTAGTGCAAGCGTTTAGGATGGCTAGGGAAAGGTTTGACGATTCGTCTAGGCAACCAGTTAGACTTCGGTTGCTTGGCACACGAAATACACAGCCTCGTCAATATAATTTACCCACAGCTTCGGAAGTGGCTGCATTAATTCCAAGTGATGGTAATCCAACTGACTCGCGTGACATTCTTATTCAAGAGCGAGATACTTATACTACAAAACGCATTTCGGAGCTGCACCCAAGTTACATGTCTTTGCAATATCCACTGCTCTTTCCTTATGGAGAGGATGGGTACCATCCAAACATTCCCTTATCACGTAATACGTCGGCAAGGAGGAAAAGCATATCTTTAAGGGAATACTATCGGTATCGTTTACATGTTAGGGATACTGAAGCTAGAACGTTGCACTTATCTGGCCGTTTGTTTCAGACGTATGTCGTTGATGCTTATAGTGCTGTTCTAGAGAGTGAATTAGATTGGTATAGGCGAAACCAAGCTACGATTCGTTCAGATCTATATAACGGATTGTATGATCATGTATGTAATGGAGAAACAACGTGTGAGTTTGTTGGACGCAGGGTTATTCTACCAGCGTCATTTACTGGGGGGCCAAGGTATATGCTACAACAATATCAAGATGCAATGGCGATTTGCCGTTGGGCTGGGACACCAGATCTTTTTATTACCATGACTTGCAACCCGAGATGGCCTGAAGTTGACCGTCACATTAGTGCTACCACACCTGGGCGGACAGCATCAGATAGACCAGACATTCTTGCACGCGTTTTTAAAATTCGGCTTGATGAGCTTATTAAAGATTTAAGGAAAAAAATCATTTTGGCAAGACGAAGGCTGGTACGTTACTTATTTTTTTAGGTTTACCTTCTTTAATTGAACATATATTTCATTATTCATAACTAAAAAATATGTTTTGCTTAATTTGTAGTTATTTACACAATTGAATTCCAAAAACGTGGACTTCCGCATTGTCATGCTTTGCTTTTTCTAGAACCTGTGGATAAGATTGGTACAACGGAAGATATTGATAGATATATATCCGCTGAACTTCCTTCTGAATTGCAAGATCCTGCTGCTTTTGCAGTTATTAGCAAGCAAATGATGCATGGACCATGTGGTGAACTAAATCCATCCAGTCCTTGTATGCATAATCAGAAATGTACGAAAGGGTATCCAAAGAACTATTGTGATGAAACATTTATAAGAAATGATGGGTGGCCCTGTTATAAAAGGCCGAACAATTCAAGAACAGTCCGGGTTGGTAGTCAAGATATTAGGCTTGATAATCGATATGTGGTTCCTTATAACCGTGACTTACTTGTCAAATATGGTTGCCATATAAATGTGGAGTGGTGTAACCAGGGTATGTTGGTTAAGTACTTATTCACGTATCTTAACAAAGGTCCAGATCGTGCAACTGCAGTCTTGGAAGGTCCTAACAGTAGAACGTCTTTTGCATCGTTGTTACGAAACGAAAATGAAATTGAAGAATATATAAATTGTCGGTACATTTCAGCGATAGAAGCGTGTTGGAAGCTGTTTTCATTTGACATGAATTACCGTTCAGTTGCGGTTGAAAGACTACCATTCCATGAAGAAGGTTGTAATAGAGTCTACTTCCGAGATGATGCTGATGTTGCTGATGTAGCACAACGATCAACATCTGCCTTTTCTAAGTTCACTGCATGGATGGAGGCAAACCGGAATCACCCAGAGGGTCGGAATTTAACCTACGTTGAGTACCCAACTCATTACACGTGGCATGAAAAGGATAGGCAATGGATGCCAAGGTATGGTGGTAATACTATTGGTCGCATTTATCATGTGAATCCTTCTATGGGTGAGAAGTATTATCTTCGTTTGTTATTAAATGTTGTTCGCGGTCCACGTAGCTTCAAAGAAATTCGTACGGTTGACGGTGTCGAGTATCCAAATTATATGTTAGCTTGTAAAGCACTAAGTTTGCTTGGAGACGATGTTGAATGGGTTGAGGCTATACGTGAAGCCTACCAGTGGAAGTTAGGGAATCAATTGCGTGAGTTGTTTGTGACGATTCTTTTATTCTGCACAGTTAGTGATCAGTCGAAGTTATTTTATGACTGTCTTGAATACTTATCCGAAGATGTTGCTTTCAAACAGAGAGAACTTTTAGGTAACCAACTTGTCGTGTTCACGGATGAGGAGATACTTAACTACACGTTGCTTGAGATAAATTCAATTTTAAACAATCATAACAAATCATTGGCCGACTTTCCAACTCTACCTCAGCTTGATCCTCATTTAATGGATGATGGTTCCAATGGGTTGATTATTGCTGAAAAAACATATAATGTGCAAGAAGAAGCTGTGAAATTCAATGAGTTACATAGCGGGTTAAATGCGATTCAAAGGCAAGTGTTTGATGCTATACTTGATTCAGTGAATAACAACAATGGTGGCGTTTTTTTTGTATATGGCAGCGGAGGGACAGGTAAAACGTACTTGTGGAGAACACTTATTGCTTGCCTTCGTTCACGTAGGAAAATTGTATTATCCGTTGCATCGTCCGGAATTGCATCTATGTTGTTACCTGGGGGTCGTACCGCACATTCACGGTTTCGCATTCCTATAGATATTGAAAATGATTCATGTTGTTCGATTGACTACGGCAGCAACCTTGCTCAGTTAATCAACGCTGCTGATCTAATAATTTGGGATGAAGCACCTTTACAACACAGGTATGCATTTGAGGCTGTTGACCGAACCTTTAGAGATGTTTGTCGTGATAACATGGTTGACGCTCGGCATCGAGTATTTGGGGGAAAAGTTGTGGTTCTTGGAGGTGATTTTCGTCAAATTTTACCGGTTGTTCCGCATGCCCCACGTAGTCAGATTGTCGCGTCTGTTGTTAACAAGTCAGACACAATATGGAATGCATGTAAGGTATTTCATTTGACGACTAATATGCGCTTACACAATCCAAATATCAGTGGAGATTCGCTTGAAAAAATGAAAAGGTTCAGCAATTGGATCTTGGCCATGGGGGCCGGTCGCTTGCCTACAATTTCATTGGTGGGGGAAGATGAACCTACGTGGATCAAAATGCCTAATGATCTTTTAATCCCGGTTTCTGAAAATCCGATTGGTGCAGTGGTTTCCAATACCTTTCCTGATATTTTAGAGAGAGTCAATGACATTCACTATTTAAAAGAACGCTGCATTTTGTGCCCAACGAATGATGAGGTTGATAAGATCAACCTTCACGTCCTTGAAAAAATGCCAGGTGAACTTCAAGAATTGTTAAGTGCTGATGAAATATGTCAAAGCACAAACAACTATGACGAGATGTGTGCTTTGTATCCACCTGAGTTTCTTAACACGTTGAATTTTTCTGGGATTTCAAACCATAGGTTACAGTTAAAGATCGGTGCACCGGTTATTTTGATGCGCAACTTAAATTTGCAAAAGGGCTTGTGTAATGGTACACGGTTGGTGGTTACACAAATTAGTCGGCGTGTTATTGAGGCAGTAATTATTACCGGTACACATGTTGGCGAAAAGGCATTTATTGGTAGGATCGATATGACTCCAACGAATACATGTTGGCCTTTTTCTTTTAAAAGAAGGCAGTTTCCAATAAAGGTTTGCTTTGCTATGACTATCAATAAAAGTCAAGGGCAAACTTTTAAACATGTTTGCGCGTATTTGGTAAATCCTGTCTTTACACATGGTCAACTATACGTCGTTGCATCCCGTGTCACGTCTCGTGATGGCCTAAGGTTTTACATTGACAATACTGGGAAGTGCAATAACAACCTCACAAGGAATGTTGTTTACAAAGAAGTGTTCTACAATTTACCATCTGTAGCAACACGTGGTGTAATGTAGTCGCTGGATGGTAATTGTATAGTTTTGAATAAATATGGACTATCTTCTTTTCATGGTATAAAAGGTGGTATTTTACTGTGTACTCAATATTATTGTTCTTGTCACTAATGTATTCGTTTAACGTGTGTATTTGAAAATATTGTCTTCATGTTTACCATATTTGTGTTTACTGATGTTTCACCAACTTTTCAGGTTTCCCATCACCATAGCATGGCTTATAATTTCATTACAGACTTACGGTGCAATCGTACTGACAACCGGAGAATAGTTGTTATGGTCTCGCGCATATGGACAACATACAACCCCAAAACAAACCGTGTTCTTTCTAACGACATCATTTTTTCAGATGAACGTGTAAGATCATATTTTTTAGACCAGGCAAACGGGTCGGGCCGGATTTGGGTCGACTCATGGGTTGAAAGTTCAGTTTGAAACGGGTTTTGTTATAACCGGGTCAACTACCTAAAGGGTTGTTTTTGGTTCGGGATGGAACGGGTTTGGGACCGAACGTTTTTTGGATGGGAACGTTTCGGGTCAGTATGAGTTTTGGGCCGAATGATATTATATCTTTACCCAAGTGAACCAATATAATATTAAACGTAACCGAAATTGACCCACTTGGAAGCCTTTGTGTAAAGATTGCCCCTTCTAATATTTAGGTGCATAGATAGCGGTATAACATTTTTTTCTAAGACTTAACATTGTTTCTTTTTAGGGTTTTACAATTCATGCAAGGATACCTGCTAATTTGATTTACATTTTCAAGAACCGTTTGGAAGAGGGCTGTGTGTATATGATTGATAACTTTTTTGTTCATCCCTATGATATGTTGTACCGTCCTTTGCGACGTTGTAAGTATCTTGAATTTTCGCGGTGGACGAGAGTCGCTGCTTCGTCTATTGAACCGTGGTTGTTTAAACGCTATGTTTTTGATTTGGCTCCATTTGAGGATCTCACCAAACGCATAAATGATGATCATTATCTGACAGGTTTTACCGACGACGCTATCATTTGTTTTAATCTACATCATTATGTGTAACTTTCTTTTAAATGTAGATGTTTTTGGTGCACTACGCGCATGGGGTCCTGTTAACACTGAATCTTCAAACGTTCAATCATGTAATCGGGAGATTCGTCACATAGTTTTATCTGATGAGCGGTAAATTTTATTGTAATTTGTCTTTGTATATGTTAGTTATATAATGTGACTATGTTTTTTTTTCATTGTTTCTTTAAACAATATAGTGGCAACAAACTTAATGTTACGTTATGGGGCAAAGCTGCTCTCAAGTTTACTGACGAGGCTATCCGCAGTTATGGAAATAATCAAATTTTGGTTATTTTGACCGGTTGCAAGGTCCGAATGTTCGACGGTATGTTTTTTCTAAAATACTATGTATTTTCATCAGTTAATATTTCAACCTATATATAATTGTGTCAAATTTTACCAGGGGGTCCGTGTTTAGTGTCAACGGTTGCGACTGAACTTTATCTCAATCTGGATTTCCCTATTGTCATTGAGGCCTTCAAAAACATGTACAACAATTCTTTCCTAATTTTCTGTTCATTGTAACAAATGATTAGTCTACTTGTAAATACTAACTTTATTTATTTATTTATGTTAACAGTGTAGTGCCGCCTGTTATGTTCACATTGGATGATCAAAGCAACGAGGACATGTCTGTTGTTAGTGTATTTGACATCTATAATTATATTAAAGATGGTCTTGCTAAGGTATTGTTAGTGCTTTTTAGTCTACAACCAGCAGCTTTTACCATGGTCACGCCTAAATTTCTTCATATCTTTTTAAAGGGAAAAATGTACAATGTTGAGGGCACAATAATTGGTGTTGATTTGGAGGAGGATTGGAAGTACGTTCGGTGTACCATATGTCGTAAGAAGACGACTTTTTCAGATGCACGCTACCTTTGTTTGAAATGCAATAGATATGTCGTCAATCCCCGTCATTCGTAAGTTTCTGTAGGATTTTACAACTAGGGATCACCTCGGTAACAAACAGTACCTAAAAGCCCCACAACTGGGTAGCGGTACCGATACCTAATGTACTTGGTACGGTACGTTTCAGTTCCTGATCGGCACATATATTTGTCGACATAAATTGGTAAAACCGGTTTCGACCAATAACGTAGGCGGCACCGGAAAAGTGTCGTCCCTTTGTATTGAATTGGTACCGGTAAAGTACCCGTTCGGTTGATTCGGACATTCGGTACCGGTTCCGGTTGATACTTTAATACTGTGGTGTTACACACAAAGGGTTTTGACTGTTATTCGTGGATCTGACTTTTTTATTGTTATATATTGTTATCGTTTTCTTTATTTAGGTATAAACTGGCTGTTCAATTATGGAACCAAGAAAAAGAGATTACATGTGTTCTCTTTGACGATGCTGCAAATCTTCTTCTCGGACTTACGGCTGAACAATTGATTATAAAGACCTTATCAGAGGTATATTTTTATATATTATCATGTACTAATTATGACATATATGTCTTCGGATCTTTATACTTAAAAATGGCCATATCTATATACTCATTCATGATTTTTTTTTCATGCTTATGTTATCTTTTTTTCTAATTTATAATACTGTGTCTTGGTGTTTTTATAGGGTGCTAATGATCCGTATTGGATATATGAATTTCTGATGGACGCTTTATGTGCTCGGCATGTGATTTTTAGGATAAGAGTTGATGATTACAATTTGGCACCTACTTACAGTCCACGCTTCACCGTATCAAAATACTTGGGTGACGATATTAATAATCTTGCTACCACTTTACTTCCTTCAACATGTCCTTCTGGTGATCTTCTCCATGACGAAGCTAGCGAGTTTTTATGTCGGATCAATGATGATGAATGGGACATGATACACGAGTCATTATGGGGACCACGTATTTTGCCGACAGAATCTAAAACGTCGTTGTCATCGGTAATTCATTTCACGTGTAAATCAACTTCCTATATATACTTTTTTTGTTTATTCTTAATGCGTGTGTAATACCTTTAGGCGATTGTTGATACGGAACATGAGGTTGGTTATGCTAATTCTCAGTTTGCCCCAACAAATGATCCCAAAAATACGCCAAATTTGTCAGATGCGGAGCAGACGACAACTCAACAAGAAGAAAATACGTCATCGGTAATGTTTTTTATATCTAAAAACCTTTGTGCATATACTTTATATTGCTTACATTCAGATTTGTGTAACAACTTTAGGTGGTTGATAATGTGGAACATGAGGTCGACACTGGCAATTCTAAATGTTCCCGGGTAGATGATGCTAGATGTACACCAACTTCATCAGATGTTCACAATGCAACAAGTCAAGAAGAATTGGTAGTTGTTTTTACATGTAAACAAACTTCATATTTATACTTTCTATTCCTTGCTTTCATACTTAACTTTCAAGTGGTTGTTGATGTGAACGATCAGGATGTGTCAGTAGACGATGCCAAAAATATCCCATCTTTGACAAATGAGCATCGTGCATCAACTCAACAAGTCGAAAAGAGGCTATCTTCGAGGTTAAAGAGGACGATCCAAAAGCCGAGAAAATTGAAGCAGTAAACTACGTTTGATTGTTATAACACTTTTCCACCGTGTTGTTTAACATTTACTTTTGCATTAAAACGACAATATTTCAAGTTTTATCTCTCTATCAGTTTTATTTTATATTGTTTCTGGTTGTACACCGTTCACGTAAGTTTTCCTTTTATAAATTAGAGCAAAATGCAATTTGCGTCCTTTTGATATGTGTGAAACATCAACCTAAGCTCGTAAATTTATTATTTGGTTTTTTTAGCCGCTGAGCTTATAGATTCATAACAGTTTGAGTCCTCTGTTATTAAAAAAATTATTTTCAGAAAATCCATTGTAGTGACATAATTGTCATTTCCATGTTACCCTATTTTTATATGATACCCCTTTATTAGTTTTACATGAAAAACTTTAAACACTCCAATTCATCAAATGTAAGTAAATAAACATTCAAAGAAGCTTAATTAGTTCAGTTTCAACGATAATCACATGGTAAAATAACCTCAGTTGGATTCGAAGAGAATGGGTTTACTATTTTAAGTTTCTTCTACATTAAGGTAAGATATAAGACGAATTTTTTTTTACTTTAATCAAATTTAATCAACTAATACCAGGTTGTTATAAGTTACTTAAATGCAAAGACCACTCCTTTGAAATGCTTCAAGAAAACTAACTCACGGTGCGTTCCAATCGAGCTTAAACGAGCTCAAGACTAAAAGTTAAATAGTCAAGCATCAAACATGGACAGAACATATTACTAAGTAAAACTTGGTAATCTTGACAGAACTTTCAGACTTGATATCAAAAAACCGTAACATACACCGTAACATACACCGTAACATACACCGTAACATACACCGTAACATACACTGTAACATACACCGTAACATACACCGTAACATACAACGTAAACAAGGCGCTGTACTGGTGTAACAAAATTGTGGATCTTTATTGATTGGTGCACTTCAGAATGTAGCTGATAACCCCTTTAGTGTAGCTTTTCGGTTTTCCTTGAAATTCCAGAGCTCGCTAATTACGTAGCTGCCACCACTAGGGTTATATTCATTCAGCTGCAATTGATCGTTCTCATCGATCACTTCCTTATGTGCACCGCACAATCTTCTAGGAGGTTGTCAAGTGTTCTCGCCTTCGTAGTTTGTTTTTGCGTATCTTTACATCCGCAGCCATTCTGTACAATAAAAACATCCATAGTAAGACGAACCGAAATTCATGTGCTGGTATAAATTTTCATACCTACTGTGATGAGGAAATGAACGAATGAACCTTTTATTTTAATGGCTGATGTTATTTTTTTTTCACCGTTGATCAAATATTAAAACTACTTATTTTTTGTTCTTAAGTTAATAAGTTAAACTTTAGTTTATTTTTTTATTTCCTGTGTAAACTTTTTTCAGTTCATTACAACTATTAGTATAGTAGTATGCATCAAGGTAAAATCTTTGTGGGTTTAGAATAAGTTAAACAACAGCCTTTGTCCAGAATCTTGTGAAGGTGTGTTATCGGCTTCAAACCCCTCAACAAGGTGTGTTGTTAAACAACATTAAAAACAAAGATGAAAGTAAAGTAGACACAGAGGCATAATACTTAACCATGTAGACACACTTAAAACACATTTATGCACCTGAAAAAAAAAACAAGCTTACTAACTATGCACCGATGTCAAAAGAAGCAAGTTCAACTATTGAATAAGCCCATAAGTATTAGAACACTCATATATAATGTATCAACAGGAGATTACTAACATGTATTTAGTTAAAAATTAAACAACTATTTAAAATTAGTCATAAGTTCAATATAATCAAAATCAACAGAATAGTTCATGTTCTTTCATCACATAAACGCCTGCCTCACAAATAGTAGTCCATATGTTACATCTAACATTCTTCATGTAAAAACACAAGATATAAACGATTCTGAAAGTTGAGTATGCTCAGAAAGGCGTACAACAGGAACAAATATCAAATCTATGAATCGTACTAATACTTTTTCAGACTTTAATCGCAGATTTGCATCCAACAAATAATAGTAATAATAAGCATAAAAAGAAAAAAAAGAAAGAAACCCAACAAACAGGTTTCTCTTTGTGTATTGAAGAACCTAGATGAACACAAAACAAAAGTAAATGAAGGTTCATTGTTTTTTCTGATCACAACCCAACCACGAAACCCTAATTATGCCATATACGAATCTGACCTTTGCAGCTTTCCGCGATTTAGCAGTTGAAGATGTGCATTTGCCGGAGTGGTCTCGCCGATCGGAAGTTCACCGTCTTCTCTGTGTCGTGGTGTCTGTGCTTCTTCTCTTCCTCTCTCTATCTCTCTCTCTCTCTCTCTCTCTCTCTGTGTTTTGATCTGATGGATTGAGGGGGTTTGATGTGTATCGAGAAATGGAAGTAGTGGGTGGCTGTTATAATAGCCTATTGACTATTGAGGTGCATGGAGAAACCCAAACGGTGGGTAGATTATAAATGGTGAACGTGATGTTTATCCATAAGGGTAAATATTGTTTTTTGTATATAAATTAAAATTGTTATTTTTTGTTTATAATATTCTTTAGACCGGCCATGAACAAATGGTATAAAATATTGATGTCATCCCGATCCTGATATCGATAATTCTGATCCTGACATGTTTCGGTATTGGAACTGGTATCCACATTTTGGTTTTTTCGTTATCGGTATGGTGTTGTACCGGTAAAATACCGATATTTTCCCTTAAAATTCTGATATCTAACCGAACCGACATGTTTCTGTATTTGTATCATGTATTCATGAAATTTCGGATAGGAATTATCGGTGTCGGGGTGGGATCGGGACGGGATCGGTATTCGCTCATCCCCACTTTAGTTTTGTGTTCACTTAATGTGTGCGTTTGTAATTTTTATTTTGACCTGCTTTTAAGTTTTTGGCTTCTTAAAATTTAATATGTCATTTCTGTAGTGTTTGGATAATGTTTTTGCAAAATATGTTTCACTGGTTTTAAAATTAAAAAAAAAGTTCGATTGTTGTACTATTTTCAAATAGGAGATGGAAACGAGGAAAAGGAGAAGTAAACCGAAAAACCATGAATATACATTGTCTTTGTTTGTTACCTTAGCGTAACCCGTCCAACGGACGGGTATTAAACTAGTTAATTAGGGTTCCAACCAAATAACTCCCCTACCAAAATTTTAATCCCTCCTTCTCGCTCCCCTACGTCAAGCCATAGGCTTTTGCAGAAATAAAAACCCTAATTCTTTATCCTTCCACGAGAACCCTTCCTTTCCTCCCCCTCTCTATCCTCCCACGGTATTCTGTTGTTGAAGATGTCGGCTCCGGCACTGGCAGGCGGTTCCCTCTGGCGGCTCATCCGGAGATGATGAGAGCGGCGCACTCACACTTTATTGGTAAGTATTTCCCCCTTTTTCTCCAAATTGATGGGAATTTTTGATTTAGTCGTTTATGGTAGAAATTGATGTGTGGGTTGAAGAGATGGTGTAAGATATTGACTTCCGATTGCCTATCAAATATACAATTGACTTTTAATTTGTCTATATGTTGATTTTCTTTGTATATTAGGTTTTATTAACAGTTGAATATTTGTGTATAAACTGAAAGGGGATATTGAAATTCTACTCCTTTTGAAGCCATAGAAACGAATTGATTCGTCTATAATAGAATTTTACCGTATACTTTATTGTAATATTAATTTACACAATACAGCTTACATATCAGTCTTTTAAAATGGAAACAGTTAAGTAAAAAGAATGCTTACTTTCAGAGTAGAATTTGCCATTATATAGCTATAGGGCTTGTGAATGTTCATTTCATGTTTGTTGATTTCATCATACTTTGATTATTAATTACTTAGCGTATGAATGTTCATGACGTTGTTTCGTACTTGGGTTATTAATTACTTAGCGTATGAATGTTCATGACGTTGTGTATTTTTCATACCGCAGGTGATTGAAGTTGCATTTGGTGCCACGGTATGTTCAGATGGCGTATGGACAAAAGGGATGTGGTAAGAAATACGTTCATCATGCAAAAGAAGAGAAGTATGAAATATATCCTGTAAGTCAAGTTTTGATTCTATTTTTTTTTTTTCTTTCTAAAAACCATGACTGCATTAGAAAAAAAAAAAGCTCTTTTGGTCGGTTATTAGAGCGATATATTTCTGATTGCAGGAAATCAAAGAATTCCCTGATGTTAATCTCAAACAAAAAGAAGATTTCAGTAAATTAATATGATGGGGTGATTGCAAAAGTTTGGGTTTCATCTCCTTATTATTTGGAGGCTGCGGGTCAAGATTCTGAAAGTAAGCATTCTTTTTACTTAACTTTTTCCATTTTAAAAGAGTGATATGTACAAGGGAACATATTCCTACAAGTTCATGTGAAATTAATGGCAGATTGTTTTTTTGATAGGCAAAGTTGATGTCACATCACTCTTTGTGTAGATTTGTGTTTGTAGTTTATATATGTTTCTAGGCTTTTTTTATGAGCTAAGGAGATTTTGTTAATCATTAATAAACAATATAATGGAAGAACATGAAGCTGATGGCGATGGGTTACTTCTGAACATTACAAATGTCCCAATGAACCTTAAAATGACTATGCTTCAATTTGATATTGTTTACTGTGCAGCACCAACTTCATAATTCTACTGGGTGGAATTTTGGGCTCAACTAATTCTTTTTGATTTATGATGCTTTCATATTTTATTGGTCCGTATCATGTCAATATTATCATTTTTATTAACTTCCAAATTCTACATTTGTAGGCTAAGAAACTTGGGCGTGAATTATCGGCTCATGAAGCGTGGAAGCAATCACACTGCAAGAAACGAAGTCGACCATTGGATAAAGATCTAAGTTGTAGCAGTCACTACTTTTGGACGTTGATTCGGAAGGGAACACTCAAGAAGAAAATCTTGTATGGGTTGATGCTAGGGCAGATGAGACTTGGGTAAGTCAATTGATTAGTAAATCTGAACAAAGTATTTCAAAATAAAAAACATGAAGTTTATTACAATGAAATTTGTATAATATAATTATGTGTTTATCTCATTAGGTTAAATATGAAGGGTTTCTTGTGGAGAAGTATGGGAAAGAACGTAATAAACATCCAAAATTTGACTGACTTGTGGTCACAAGATGAGGGCAAGAATAAAAGATAAGTGCACGGGTTATGTAATGTTAGTGACCCTTGTGTACATAGCAGAGAAGACCCTAAGGTATTTTTAATCCTTTTAATATGTAAACAAACTGGAACATGCTATTTAGTTTCTAGCACTTGAATTGTAGCTCACAATTGTATTTTGTTTTCTTTGCAGCCAACTTGACCCATTATTACTTTTCGTTAATTCTGATTTCTTGATTCTATTCATTGGTTGTTTTGTAGATTGAAAAGTTGAACTTAGTTATCAAGGAGCTCGTTAAGGAAAAAGATGAAGAAAAATAAAGGTTCAATGGAATTATTGCGGGGTTGTTGGCTGAAAAAGAAAAAGATAAGGTGGATAAAGATGTTGTGCTTGATAGGATGTCACAAATTAAAGCTATGTTAACAGCTTCAGTTCGAAGATATGCTATAAACACTTGGTATTGAATGTTTAGATGTTTATCTTATTAGGATGATTTTAGTTATTTTATGTTTTAGTTGGTATTTATTATATGCTTTTGAAAACGATATGTTGTATATAATTTTTGGATTTTTGGATTTTATTAGACTTTTTTATATTATTTTGTAGTTTTATTGATATGTAATTTTGATGAAAATAGCATGGAGAAAAAAAATATGAATTAAAAACCAATATTCCAAACCAAACCAATATTCCAGTAATAAACGGTAGCAAATGGTTGCAAATTGTGTAAAAAAATGGTGGCTAAATGGTGGCAATATCGGTGGCTAAATGGTGGCAATATTGGTGGCTCCGATGGCTAAATGGTGGCAATATCAGTAGCTAAATGGTATGAAAACACGTCACAACTCGGTGGCAAACAAGGCGGAGCGTAGCAAACATGAAGCGGTGGCAAATAATTGTGACCAATTTTGTGGTGGTAAAAATAAGGTAGCAAAATATAAAAATGGTGGCTATTTGGTGGCATTAGGGTAATTGACACGGGTGTTTTTGTCACCGTATTTTCGGTGACAAATTGGTGACAACAAGGAAATTGCTACCATTTTGTAACCAAAACTTACATGACAAAAACCATGTTTTCTAGTAGTTATCTGACTACACTAAAGAGTTTGATTCATTGTTAAATAGAGTCAAACTACATGATGAATATGCTGCAAGCCTTTATGTGGGGGGTCTTAAACCAGAAATACGTTGTTTGTTTAAAATCTTTAAGCCTAAAACTATGAGGGATGCCATATCCATGGCTAAACAACAAACTGTTGTTTATTCAACTTTGTTTGGTACCAAAGAAAAGGAAAAAGAATTCAAGAAACCAGTGGGTAATAACAGCTCCACTTATTACAGTGGTTCTTCATCAACACCTAGGGGAATAGGAAATCCAATTAATACCCTAGCTTTATTACCTACCCCTACAAACAACAAAAATCAGAAAAGTGTTAAAAAAGTACCTGCAAAAGTGGCTGAAGAAAAGAGAGCTAAGGGTGAATGTTTCTGGTGCAGTGAAAAATACTCTCCTATGCATAATTGTAAGTTCAAACACTTGTATGTGCTGGAAATACATGATGATGAAGAGATGGAGGAAGACTGTGATCAGATGTTGGTACAAGAGAGTGAAATTGACCCTCATATCTCGGTACATGCTATAACTGGGGTCAGCACTTTTTACACAATGAGGGTAGTTGGGACAATAGATACAAGACACATTCACATACTCATTGATTTTGATTCTGGTTCAACACATAACTTTGTTAATTCTCAATTAGCATGTAAATTGAACTGTTTAACCAAAGAAGTCCCTCTAATGAAGGTATTAGTGGCTAATGGAAAGGAATTAGAATGTAATAAACTGTGTCATGATTTTCAATGGCTTATGCAAGGGGTATGGTTTAAAACTAATGTTTTACTATTGCCATTGGATAATTACGATATGGTATTGAGAATACAGTGGTTGCAGTCTTTGGATGATATTGTGTGGAACTTTAAGAAATTATCTATGCAATTCAAAGTGGATTCCAAGGGTATTGAACTGAGGGGTATAACTAAAGGGGAAGTGTCACTGTGTTCAGTTGAAAAGTTGTCCAGCTTAATGAGTAAAAGAGATTCAATGGCTAAGATGGAACTTTTCAGTTTACAAAAAGTGGTAGGTGGTGCATTCCAACATCAGATCAAGGTTGATGAAGGCAAAAACAATGATGAGATTCAAGCATTATTAAAGGAATATGAAGATGTTTTTCGAGAACCAACTTCATTACCACCCAACAGGAGTTGTGATCACAGAATCAAGCTCATTGATGAGAATGTGACCATTAATCAGCGAGCTTATAGATATCCTATGGGACAGAAGACCATTATTGAGAAAATGGTTCAAGAAATGTTAGACATGGGAATCATCAGACGCAGTGTGAGTTCCTTTGCATCTCCTGTGGTTTTAGTAAAAAAGAAGGATGGTTCATGGAGACTTTGTATCGATTACAGGAGGTTAAATGATCATACAGTTAAAAACAGGTTTCCTATACCTCTAATTGAAGAACTTTTAGAAGAGTTAGGGGGAGCAACAGTGTATTCTAAGTTGGACTTAAGGTCTGGTTACCATCAAGTGCGGATGTATGAAGATGACATCCACAAAACAACTTTTAGGACCCATCAGGGGTTATTCGAATTTTTGGTATTACCTTTTAGGCTAACTAATGCTCCGGCAACCTTCCAAGGATTAATGAATTCAGTATTTCAAAAATTATTAAGGAAATCCATGCTGATATTCTTTGATGATGTGCTGGTGTATAGCAGAGATGTGGACCAGCATCTTATTGATTTAAAAGAGGTATTGCAGCTGTTTAGAGAGAATCAATTGTATGCAAAAAGGTCTAAATGCTGTTTTGCTGGAGAAAAAGTGGAATATTTGGGGCATGTGATCTCTAAAGATGGTGTATCAACGGACCCAACAAAAATAGAAGCTGTCAAGAATTGGCCTGTTCCTACAACAGTCAAGTAGCTTAGGGGATTTTTGGGCTTAACTGGCTATTACAGACGGTTCATCTCCTCTTACGGTACTATTGCTAAACCCCTTACAAACCTATTACAAAAATATGCTTTTCAGTGGTCTAGTGAGGCACAGCAGGCTTTTGAGACACTGAAGTCAGCCTTGATACAAGCTCCAGTTTTGGCCTTACCTGATTGGACTCACGAGTTCATTATTGTAACGGATGCCAGTTCTAAAGGGTTGGGAGCTGTATTAATGCAGGGTCGACATCCTATTGCATTTGTTAGCAAGGCATTATCTTCAAGACAATGTGCATTGTCTGTATATGAAAAGGAACTGCTTGCAATACTGTTGGCAGTCAAACTTTGGAGCAAAAGATTACAACACCACTTCAACATACTTGGCTGAGTAAGCTGATGGGATATGATTACGATATTGTGTATAAAAAAGGAGTCGAGAACAATGCAGCTGATGCACTGTCAAGAGTACAAGGCTCTACATTATTCCAAATGGCAGTCTCTTCTTATGAGCCACTATTACTTAACAAGATCAAGACTCATTGGGAGACTGATGTTATTGCTCAGCAAGTGATTCATTCGTCGTTACAAGGGAAAGTAGTGAAACACATGAAATGGGATGGAGTATTGTTGACAAGGAAGAATAAGCTTTGGATTGGTAAAAATGATGAATTGAGACATGAGATATTGTTATTATGTCATGCTTCAACAGTAGGTGGTCATTCGGGTGTACAAGCTACATTGCAACGATTCAGGGATTGGTTTTATTGGAAGGGTGCATACAAAGACATTAAGAAGATGATCAAGACTTGTGATATCTGCTTAAAGGCTAAATATGAAGCTATTGCCACACCGGGTCTATTGAATCCATTACCTGCACCTCAATCCATCTTTAGTGATGTCTCTATGGATTTCATTAGTGGGCTACCTAAGTCAAAGGGCATGGATACTATTTTAGTTATGGTGGATCGGTTTACAAAATTTGGCCACTTTATTCCTTTGAAGCATCCATTCACAGATGTTCATGCAGCTCAAGTGGTATTGGATAATGTGTTCAAGCTTCATGGTTGCCCACAACCAATAGTTTCTGACTGAGACCCTATTTTTCTGAGTAACTTCTGGAGAGAATTTTTGAAATTGCAAGGAGTAGAGCAAGCTCTATCAACTGCATATCATCCACAGTCGGATGGCCAAACTGAAGTATTAAATCGGTGTTTAGAAACTTATCTACGATGTATGGTTATGACAGAACCTGCAACGTGGATGAATTGGCTGCCATTAGCTCAATGGTGGTACAATACTACCTGGCATTCGGCAATTGGAATGTCCTCATTCAAAGCTCTTTATGGTATTAATCCTCCGATTCAGTTGCCGTATACACCATGTACAACTACTGTTGCAGAATTAGACAGTTGGTTCCAAAGTAGAGAAGAAATGTTGATGGTCTTAAAACAATCTTTGGAAAGGGCAAGGAATAGAATGAATCAGTTTACAGATCAAAAGAGAAGTGAAAGGAGTTTTGAGGTGGGTGATTGGGTCTATTTGAAGCTGCAGCCTTATGTTCAAACGTCTTTAAGATTGCATAAGTATTCGAAGTTGTCACAAAAGTATTTTGGACCTTTTCGTGTGTTGAAAAAGATAGGAGGAGCAGCGCACACACTAGAACTTCCTGCAGGATCCCAAATTCATCCTACATTTCATGTTTCTTTGCTGAAAAAGGCATTTGGTCCTCCTGATCAGCCAATAGTCTTACCTGCTGTGGTGGAACCAGTATCACAGCCATTGTCTATTTTAGACAGGAAGTTAGCTAAGCAAGGTCACAAACCGGTTGTCAAGTTCTTAGTTCAATGGAAAGACCTGCCAGTTCATGATTCAACTTGGGAAGATGCTGATGAGTTCATGTTGAGATTTCCAGATTTTAATGTGGATTCTTGAGGTCAAGAATCTTATTGGGGGGAGTTTTGTTATGTGTTGTAATTGGTCAATAAACTTTAGGGGGTATTTTGTAATAATGGAATTCTATAAGGGCTGTATAGTTAGTAGTTAGGGTTAGTCTGTTAGTCGTTATATACGGTTGTAACTGAGTTGTGGAGATTAGCTTGGTAATGAAACAGATTCTTTCCTCTTACGATTCTTCTTGTTTCTTACCATAACAAACAAATGGCCCAAGTAAGTTTTGGTTGCATCCAAAGAAGTTGATTGGCCCAAGTGAGTTAAGGCCCAAACAACCATGCACATATATACGTACATGAATTCTCAACATGCAGATTATAAGGATTAGTCAACATGTGACATCATCATGACATCATGATGATGATGATGTCATGGTGATGTGTCGGAGGTCGCGGCTCTCCGTGCTTCGCGTGTCGATCTCTGGGGCGCACAACGGAGGAATGTCGTGACGTCGGGCTTGAGCCGAACCTAACCGTGTCGAACCGAACCAAGTCGAACCGAGTCGAGTCGCGTCCACATAAAGTGTACCAACATTATTATCTAGTGGTTCCGATGGGAAGTCCCTAAATGGATGTCCTTCGTGCCCCACAACTGCTTATGTTAACGCCGATATGGCCATGAGCCCAAGAAGGTTACCCCATGTAGCACTGGGGTGTTCTTACCATGGACCGCCGGGTCAAGAAATCCCACAAAGCATCTACCTCCTCAAGTCCAACGGGCTCCTACTCTTGTACCAAAAACACACCTCGGATTTGCGCACTAGTGTTGCTTGAGAAGATCTAAAGTCCTGAACCCTTTCATGGTTTACCATTCATTTAAAATTCAGTTATGTTCATGAGAAATTTAACTTTGGTTGTCTAGGTCTCAATGTTTATGTTGATCACCATATAGAATTTTTAGGTAACTAAGTTAAGAAAAAAAATGTGCGAATCTGCATTAGCATTAAAAATATCTTCACTATGTAATGTTTTCTACATTCTACTCTAGATACGTGATAACTATAACTAACTTAACTAGAGGGAGTAACCCAAGATCTTATTAATACAACCGGAAGGTCTTATTCTTTCGATGTGGGACAGGGCTCCTCCAATACCCTCCCGGGTTCCACTCTAAAACCAATTGGTGATAGAGGGAGTAACCCAAGATCTTATTAATACAACCGGAAGGTCTTATTCTTTCGATGTGGGACAGGGCTCCTCCAATAGATTAAACATGATGTTTTCACTTGTGGATACATTCCCATGCATTTTGCGTTTCTGTTTTATTTCATTGGAAAGATTCATACACTTTTTTGTTCATTTGGCTTCGGTTATTGCAATTTTTAATCAAACAATGATACATCTTTTTACTGACCCAGATTTTGTCACTCTAGCTTCCAATTTATGTTTTGACGAGCGGTAAAGATCATATGGGGCCCGCAAGTGACCGACCGTGCAAGGTTTCCTCGAGTCTAGTCTCAACCACGGTTTACCTTTTCCGCTCCAATGAAGCAGGCTAATCGGACCAGGGGTGCAAACTCCTACATCTTCCTTGAATGTTGTCACCACCTAACCCATACTGGTTTCATCTATGAGACTATGATCAATGCCTTTAATGTTCCCGGCAAAAATGGTGGCAAAGAACCCAAGTAAGAAGATTGAAAGGTATTATTATATAGATGGTGGGAAGTCGGAAGTGTAAAATGATCATGTTGTTGGTTTGGAGTTTTGATAGTTTTTGACAGAAAGTCAAACTTGGATATTGTGTTTTACTTTTAAATGGATGCTGTAAATAGTCAACTACAACAAAGACATCATATCCATATCCAAACAAAAGAACTTGATGGAACTAAACTACTAAACTACCCTCAACACCTCCTTTAACTTAAGCATGGCAAATTGGGCGGGTCGTACGGGTTCAGATGACGTGCCATAATGGGTTTGGTCAATATTGGTTATGAGCAAAATAAGTTTAGGTCAAAACGGGTTCTAGCGAAAATGGAGTTGAGTTAAAATTATTTATATAATAAAAGTATCAAAATTATTTATATAAATACAAAAATTAAATGAAGTAAAATAAGCATTCTTATTGGTTTAAATTTCATCTTTTTTATTGTTACAAAAAATTTCTTCTCGTTTGAACCCATTCTACTTCTACTTGTCATTTAAAAACCTCTCATTTGTGCTTTGTGGTATTTAAGGATCTATTATTTATCAACAGGAAAAAAATTAAGCAACTGTCAAGAACTTTTATTGCATATTAATTTCATACATAAAACAAATTAAGGTTGCGAGTTACATAATTAAATTATTCGAGCGCCGATGGAATAAGATGACTGGTGGAACTAGTAAGTACTCCAGAAGACGAAAGACATAGGATCACCGCTGAGTACCAAACGTCGCCAACCACCTTTGTCTATAACGGTTCCAACATCCTTGCACATAACCTTACAGTAGCTGCAAACACTCGGGCAAAAAACGAACTTATACCCGTTATTAGTTTTCTCAATCTTAAACCAGTTATCCAATGTTTCTGGTCCCGGGTTTCCCTCAACACCCCCCACCATCACAGCATATTGCTTCAAGGCTTTATCATATTTCACCTTCCATACGTTTGACTCGATGTCCCATCCCGTGGTATCTGAAAACTTTACGTTAACATCTGTGGAAAGACGGATCACGCCTTTCTTGGGGTTGACCGGGCTGAAAATCAACGGTAGGCCTTGATGGTAGTCTCGACGTTGTGCAACGGCAGATGTGTAGTTCACTGGAAAAAGTCCGCCATGTTCATAGTCCGAAAACACTGGCATAATGTAGTATATGGCCCCGGTTCGGAGGTATTTTCCATGAACATCAAGCACTGGAGCAGGAGCGGGAGCTGCATTGGCTGCGAATACGAGTGCAAGTGAGAGTAAGATGATTGTTTTCATTTTGAAAAGTGTTGATGAATGATGTAGATTAATGGCTATTTATACATGGTAGGAAGTTTGCTAGTTTTTGATTTAATAACAACATGTTGTTGGTTTAGAGTTTTGGTAGTTTTAGATACTGGTGAATTTGGATATTGTTTTTGACAACTAAAATATAAGTAATTAACTACAACATGCTGGCTTTCTTCTTGCAGCTGGAGAAAAGGTAACTTTGAATATATTGGGCAGTATCTTCTATATTTTAAAAAGGTGTATTTGTAAATTTATTATCTAAGATATGGATTGTGTTGACTACTCAAGTATGTTAATATTCTTTCTATACTTTGATTGCTTTCTATGTCATAGTTATACTAAATATTTTTATTCGTGAATTACATATCAAATTGAAATATACTTTGAATTTAGCTAGTGATAATTTATTTATAGGTATACATTTGACAATAAGGAATTGACTGTTCAATATGGATGTGTTAGGCTTATTCCTGTTGTTTAAAATGGATTATCAAATGGATTATCACTCGAAGTTTTTTTTTTCTTTTTTTAGTTTTTAATATATTTCTGGATTGATTGTTTTTACCTTTTGTTTTAACGGTGTGGTTTCTGCTTTAGTTGATATGGATTTTTGTCTGTTTATTTAAAAAATGAAAATTTTATTTGTATTATTTGTTTTCTTGAAATTCAGATGATAAATGGTAACTATATGATTGATAAATGTATGTAACAAGGCTTTGTATATATTATGATCATCAAAATGTCTTTGAAGTATTATACAACTTCTTCTTATTCATCATCATCATACTCAGTAAATCACACCAATAGCAAAGCTAACGTAAGGTCTGAGGAGGGTAAGATGTAGACAGCTTTACCGCTACCCCATAGGAATAGAGAGGCTGCTTCCAGTGAGACCCTCGGCTCGATAGTAGTTTTGCATCAAGCCTTGGACATAAGGCACATAACACTTAGCAATTAAGACAAAAGCCGATTAGTGCATGTACTCCCTTGTCTTTCGGCTATCCACGCCACCACATGATGCATGATTAACCATCTCCCTCTTTTAATGTTATTTTCAAGAAATTAATAAAATAACGTTAAAATCAGTGCACTTTCACTTTTTCCCCGAACGCACACACATATATTGTCATTTTAATAAATTTTAGGTTATGTGATTCATGTAACCGAACCATTTTCTCTACATACACACATCAACCCATGCAAGTTTTACAACCATAAACAACTTTATTCAAACATAGATAAAACAACAATTAAGATTGCTTATTACATATGCTATTTATTCGAGCATCCATGGAATAATGGACTGGTTGAATGGAACTAGTTAGTTTTCCAGAAGACGAAAGACGCAGGACCATTGTTGAGTACCAAACGTTGCGAACCATCTTCTTCGAGATTGTTCAACGCCAGCTGGACAAGGCTTCCTGTTAAATTTAACGGAAAGGAGTCCGCCATTTTCACAGTCTAGAGCCGCTGGCATAACGTATTATTTGGCCCCTGTATGAAGATATTGTCCATCAAAATCGAGCACCGGAGCAGGAACATGAGCCGCATTTGCGGTGAAGATGAGTGCAAGTGAGAATAAGATGATTGTTTTCATTTTTGAAAGGAGTTAATTACACAAATAGGTCTTGTGGTTTATACCTAGTTTCGCCTTTGGTTACTAACTTTTTTTTAACAGGTTTAGGTTTATAGTTTCAATTTTGTAACACCTTTGGGTACTAAGACCAAAATTTGTTAAATAATGACTAAAATACCCTTGCATTTTTTAAGTTTATCAATGTAACACATTTGGGTACTAACACCTAATTTTATTCAAGTTTAATTCAATTTTACAAAATCTATTTATTTTTTTTTTTTTTCATCTTTTTATTGTATCTCTTAATTAACATAAAATCTATTTATTTTTTTATTTTCATATTTTTATTAAATTTCTTATTTAACATAAAATCTACTTGTCACACTAGTATTTTTTTTAAATAGATTTTTAAATAAAATCTACTAGCTATATAGTTTTATGTAAATTAAATTTCTTACTCGTTTTAAATAATGTAAACGTTACTCGTTTTCACTTTTGGATAGATATGATTGATAATAATAAATATCTTTCATGTAACAAAACTTAAGCCTTTTCTTTAACTCGATTTTTTGTTGATTTACATTTTACTATTTTAGAAAGATATTTAATTTGCATAAAATCTGCTAGTTACACCAGTAAAATCTACTAGCTATATAGTTTAATGTAAATTAAATATCTTTTTTTACAAAAAAAAAAACGAGTTTAAAAAAGGCTTAGTTTTTTTTAGTTTTATCTAAAATACCTAGCTATATAATTTTATGTAAATTAAATATCTTTTTAAAATAGTAAAATGTAAATGAACAAAAAACGAGTTAAAAAAACGCTTAATTTTTTTTACATGAAAGATATTTATTATTATCAATCATATCTATCCAAATTGAAAACGAGTAAGGTTTACATTATTTAAAAAGAGTAAGAAATTTAATTTACATAAAACCATATAGCTAGTAGATTTTATTTAAAAAAAATACTGGTGTAACAAGTAGATTTTTTGTTAAATAAGAAATTTAATAAAAATATGAAAATAAATAAATAAATAGATTTTATGTGAATTAAGAGATATAATAAAAAGATGAAAATAAAAAAAATAAATAGATTTTGTAAAATTGATTTAAACTTAAATAAAATTAGGTGTTAGTACCCAAACGTGTTACATTGATAAACTTAAAAAATGCAAGGGTATTTTAGTCATTAATTAACAAATTTTGGTTTTAGTACCCAAAGTTATTACAAAATTGAAACTATAAAATCTAAACCTATTAAAAAAAAGTTAGTACTTAAAAGACGAAATTAGGTATAAAGCACAAGACTTATTTGTGTAATTAACTCTTTTTGAAAGTATTAGTGAATGATGTAGATTAATTAAGCTTGAATTGCTACATATTTATAGATGGTAGGAAGTATGATGGTTTAAGATTATAAAAAACATGTTGGTTTGGATTTGGATATGGATAGTTTTAGACACAAAATTAAACTAATGAATTTGGATATTGTTTTTGACTTGTAATAATGTAACCTGGCTCTACAAATATCAAGTGGCATAGGATATATAATATATATATTCAGCACAACTAGCCAGTAGTATTTTTTTGTCAACCTTAATTGAGTGAAAAAAAAGTATTTTTTTGTTAAAAGGTTCAACCCATGAAAAACTTTTAGCTTAAAAGTCTAGCCCAAGTTCTAAGTTTGATAGTCCAGAAATTTAAAGCTCTAGCCCAATAAAAAGCCCACTGGAACTTAAAATTTGAAAGTTGTTTAGCCGGGACTTAGGTGTACAAACCGGTTAATGGGTTATAAACCGGTTTGGTCCAAACCGATTCAATTATAAACCAGTTTAGGAGGAAAAATAATCGAACCTATCAAATTGGTTTGGGTTGGGTTATAAACCTGTTTGGGGGAAACCGGTTTTTTTCCCAATCGGGTCGGGTCTTAAACTGGTTTGATTCTCCAAAGTGCGAACTTGTATACGAACCTACGGGTTGGGTCAGTTTGGAAACCGGTTTTGGTGTGTTATCGGTCGGTTTGTAAACCTATATATGTGATAAATATTTTTTCTTTTCGTTAAGTTCTTTAATTTGACAGTTAGGAAAATACAAAACCTAAATATATTGATTGCAGGGGCGGACGTAAGAGAAAGGCAAGATGGGCGGGTGCACCCCTGGGAAAAAAAATTTAGTGCTAAGTTCCGTCGAAAATCCCGTCCGCACCCCTTGGAATTTTCCGTCCGTACCTCTTGCAATTTTCCGTCTGCAACCCTTAGGTAAAAAGTGTTATCAATTTATATTTTAATTTTTTTAGTAAACTCTTATTTTTTTTAAATACTACCTAAATTATATAACTTTTAATACCTAAATAACTAAACTCAAATAATCAATACCTTTAACTAGCCCACTACTAAGTCTTAGCCCAATAAACAAACTCAACAAATCAATAATATTTCAAACCAAATAAAATAAACAAGCCCAAAACCCTTACATATTCTCTCCCGCTCTCTCTATACCACCGTAATCAGCCACCATACCACCGCCGATCGAACACGGGTAAATTTCTTTGTTATTTTTGATGAATTTTGGTTGATTTTTTTGTTGATATTAGCCGCATACTAACCATGACAGTAGACATGTGCTTCGTTTTGTTTTTCATTATGTTATATGGTGGGTTATATTTTGTTAGTGATGATATTTTGCCTTTTTTTTATAGCTGCATACACCACATAGTAGATCTGGTGGGTTATATTTGTTAGTGAAGAATGTTTGGCTTTTTCTTTTTATGGTGTATATGTTGTTTAGATGATTTTTAGGGTTATTTACATTATGATTTCTAGGGCTTGAATAGTTGATATATTATGTAATATGTTATGGAGCCATGTTTTGGATAGATTTCAAAAAATGAAAACCCGTAGGGTGATGTTTTAATTATGTTTGTAACATGGTTTGACATATTTTTGATGATTATATAAATTTAGTTCGATGTTCTTTTGTTTTATATGACCCGACCCGACCCGATACGAACCGATTTTTTACTTATATACCTTGGGGCCTAAAATTTTTAAAAATTGTCCGCACCCCCATGAAAAAATTCCTGGGTCCGCCATTGGTAGATAATATATTAACATTGACACATCTAGTAATGGTACTACCAAAAGGGAGCTGGTTTGATGGAAAGGTTCGCATCATCGGTGTTGACACTGTCCCAATAATCTCATTAACTAGATACCATATATAAATCAATACTTGTAAAAAAGCTGGTCCATCCTTTTGGAGTTTGTACCACATAAATGTATGCACTTCTATGGCACTAACTGATAATACAGTTATCATGTTTCTTATTTATGTAATATTTTTGAATGCTTGAAATGAAAAGCTTACATCACTGCTTTACAAATGATAAAAGAGAAATTTCGACTAGTGAATAAATAAAACAACCTACTGCATATGCTATTTATAATAAAGAAAACAAACGGCTATTTAACTTAGTCTTCCACTTTTCCAGGAACAGAAAGCAACGGCTCTTTATTAATCAATTCTGCACATTTTTATTGAAGTTTTCCACTGCAGCCAGCTCAATGATTCAGTCAAGGCTGCCAGCTCATCATCATCAGTCGACATTATCCAACACTCTCCCCTGTAATGTTGGCTTGTACTTGTGCTTCATGCACTCCAATTAGCCTCCTCATTTCACATAACTTCAGCTTTCCCAAAGACTTGGTTAGTATGTCAGCTTTTTGCAAACTTCCACTAACATGTTTCACACAAATCTGACTTCTTTCAACACACTCGCGGATGAAATGGTACCTTGTGTCTATGTGTTTACTTCTTCCATGGAACACGGGGTTTTTCATCAAGGAGATCGCAGCTTCATTATCCACCAACAATGTCACCATTTGAGCCTCTTTCCCTAACAAATCTGCAATCAAATTTCGCAGCCACAATGCTTGACACACGGCTGCAGCTGCAGCCATAAACTCATCTTCACACAAGCTAAGAGCAACTGTTCTTTGTTTCTGTGAGGCCCAAGTCACCAGGTTACCTGAGTAGTAAAATGCTAACCCTGTTGCTCCTCTTCCATCATCTAAACCATTGCCATTACTATTGTCACTGTAACCCAGTACTTCACCATTGCCTCCCCTGCAATACTTTAAGCCGAAGTTAATGGTACCTTTGATGTACCTTAAAATCTGTTTGACTGTATTGTAATGAGACACTATGGGATTTTGCATATACTTACTTACTACTCCCACCGAATAACTCAAATCAGGCCGGGTGTAGATCAAGTATCGGATGCTTCCTATTATTCTTCTATATGTTGTAGCATCGTATGGCTTGTCGCCTTCATCTTTGTTCAATTTGATCTTTGGTTGCATAGGAAACAAAGTACTATTGCACTCGGCCATACCAGCAACTTCAAGTATCTTTTGTGCATAACCAGCTTGTGTCAACAATATTCCGTCTTTGGTTTGATCAACCTCAATTCCCAGATAATATGTCAAATAACACAGATCGCTCATATCGAATATTCCCATCATTTTCTTTTTAAACTCTAGGATTCCCTCCTCACTCGAACCAGTTGATATGTGAGTTTATAATGTCTGATGTTGAAATATTGTAGATGCCATCATGGGCAAGTGAAGCCGACTACAAGAACGTGTTGAAGGGAGCTGGTTTGATTGAAAGGTTCGCATCCGTGTTGACACTGTCCCAAAAATCTCATTAACTAGATACATATATAGAACAGTACTTGTAATAAAGCTGGTTCATCCTTTTGAAGTTTGTACCACATAAATGTATGCACTTCTATGGCACTAACTGATAATATAATTATCATGTTTCTTGTTTATGTAATATTCTTCTGTTCTTTTTAACAAAGAAGCTTGTACTAGGAAAGCATTGCATGGCATCCGTTGGTATTGATCTTGAAGTTAAAAGGGCATCTTTTAATAACACAAAGGTAAAGGTATTGTCCATCATTTTGTGCACTTTTAAAGGTACCCTATATCGAAGGGGTATTTCTTCATGTTCGATTGAGTCCCGATGATATTGCCAGGGATGATGATAGGCGTTATTATCTAGTGGTTACGATGGGAAGTCCCTAAATGGGTGTCCTTCGTGCCCCACAACTGCTTATGTTAACGCCGGTATGGCCATGAGCCCAAGAAGGTTACCCCATGGTCGCACTGGGGTGTTCTTACCATGGACCGCCGGGTCAAGAAATCCCACAAAGCATCTGTTGGAAGTTTAGTGTGAATGAAAGTCTCAAGTTGGTAATTTACCTTGTCCCACATCGGTGTGGGAACAAAAAGATAGGCTATTTATAAGGTGAAACCTTAATGAAGCCTTTGAAGTCTTATGACATGTTTTACCACAAGTCCTACCCGCGCGCGCACAGGGGGGTGCAAAAAATGGAACCGGATTTAGTTGATCTCGCGTATGCCCGCACGTCCTGCGGACACGAATGCAGCTCCGAAAACCCGGGCTCGCGGGAGACAGTTTTTGCACTCGAGAGTGACTAATTATTTTTTATTAATTAGTCTTTAAAACGGTTGGTCTTAATGGGTCTTTAACTGAAATGATTTTCAGTTTTAATGAGAATCATTATATTATTCAGTTTCAAAACCGCTGAGCCATTATGTGAGTTAATTCTCTGCAATGATGAGGCATAAGTTTTGAAACCGACTAGCTTTAATTCTCTGCAATGATGAGGCCAGAATCAGTTATGATCTATGCCTATAAAACCCAATGCAGATGACCTGTTTAAACACACCTCAATAGCTTCTCTCTCAATCTCAGTTTCTGCAACACAGCTTCTTTTCGTTTCAGGCAAGTGCTCAAGTCCGGCAGTGCGCGGTGCTGCTTAGAACCGGCGTGCCCTGGGAACAGACGACGAATCTGTTTAAGGAAATTGTGTCTAACACAAGCCCGGTTCACTCGTTTACTGTTTCATCAATTTTATTACATTCTGTCCAGTTTCTGTTCAATTCTTTGATACAGGTTTTATAACAAACTTAAACAGATTATATTACTGATTTTTTCCTGCATTCTTTTCGTTTCAGAATGGAATCCCAGCCGATGACGCTGTTGCTTCTGCTGTCATGACCAGTGCTGTTTCTGCGGTCATGACTTCCGCTGTTTCTGTCACTACCGGTCTGGTTGCACCGCTACCTAATGCAGTTTCGCATGCTGAAAAACCAGAGAAATTCAATGGTGTGAATTTCAAACAGTGGCAGCAAAAGATGTTCTTTTATCTGACCACGCTGAATCTGGCAAGGTTCTTAACTGAACCTAAACCCCATGTTGATGAAGGGGAAATGGATGCTCAAACTATGAGCGCGATGCATGCTTGGAATCATTCGGATTTCCTGTGCCGCAACTTTATCTTGAATGGTTTGGTGGACACATTGTATAATGTGTATTGCAAAGCCAAGACTTTATCGCAAATACAAAACAGAAGATGCGGGCACTAAGAAATTCGTGGTGGCTAAGTTCTTGGACTTTAAAATGATAGATGCTAAAACTGTCATGAGCCAAGTCTAAGAATTGCAAGTTATTCTTCATGATATTCATGCGGAAGGAATGGTCCTCGGCGAGACATTCCAAGTTGCGGCAATGATTGAAAAACTGCCACCAAGTTAGGTTGATTTCAAGAACTATCTCAAGCATAAGCGAAAGGAGATGACCATTGAAGATCTCGTTGTTCGTCTTCGTATTGAAGAAGATAACAAATTGGCTTTGAAACAGATTGATGGTCCTGAAACAGTGAAGGCCAATCTTGTTGAACATGGCCAATCTTCAAAGGGAAAAAACAGTGGAAAAAGGTGGAAAGAAAGGTCATGGGAAACGCTCCAACCTTGGTCCTAAAGGAGGAGTTGGGAAAAAGAAGTTCCAAGGAACTTGTTATAATTTTCAAAAACAAGGCCACAAGGCTAGCGAATGCAAGCTTCCCAAGAAGAAGGAAAATGCTCAACAAGTGAACATGGTAGATGAAGTCGATAAGCTTGTTGCCATGGTCACGGACCTCTCGATTTTGGTCACGGAAGTGAATATAGTTGGGCAAAATAACAAGGATTGGTGGGTCGATACGGGGGCTACCCGACATGTGTGCTTTGACAAAAGCCTTTTCAACACCTTCAAGGAGGTGACAAATGGAGAAAAGGTTTTCATGGGAAATTCTGCCACGGCAGAAATTAAAGGCGAGGGTAACGTGGTCTTGAAGATGACGTCTGGAAAAGAGCTCACATTGTCCAATGTGTTGTATGTTCCAGAAATTCGTAAGAACCTTGTTCCGGGGTGGCAATTGAACAAGTTTGGGTTCAAAATGGTGATTGAGTCGGATAAGGTCGTGTTGACCAAAAATGGTGTGTATGTTGGTAAGGGCTATGCCCTAAATAGAATGTTTAAACTCAATGTAATTGTCGTGAATGCAATGAAAGAAAACGCTACTAGTTCTACTTACTTGATTGAGTCTTCTAATCTTTGGCATGGTAGACTAGGTCACGTAAATTATAATTCCATTCGTCTTTTAATCAAACTTGATTGCATACCAACATTCGATATCGACTCAATTAATAAATGTGAAACTTGCGTAAAAGCAAAACAAACAAAATCGTCATTCAAAAAGGTTGAACGAATCACCGAACCCCTCGAGATGATCCACACTGATGTGTGTGATCTAAAAGCAATTCCTACTCGTGGTGGGAACAAGTACTTCATCACGTTTATTGATGATAGTACAAGGTTTTGCTATGTGTACTTACTTAAGAGTAAGGACGAGGCTGTTGACAAGTTTATCTTGTTCAAAGCCGAAATTGAGAATCAACTAAATCGGAAAATCAAAATCGTAAGGAGCGATCGAGGAGGTGAATATGTTTCACCTTTTATTGACGTATGTGCAAAAAGTGGAATCATCCACGAACTCACGGCTCCTTACTCCCCTCAATCAAATGGCATAGCGGAACGGAAAAATCGTACCTTGAAAGAAATGATGAATGCCATGATGATAAGTTCTGGTGTAAACCAAAACATGTGGGTGGGTCGTACGGGTTCAGATGACGCGCCATAATGGGTTTGGTCAATATTGGTTATGAGCAAAATAAGTTTGGGTCAAAACGGGTTCTAGCGAAAATGGAGTTGAGTTAAAGTTATTTATATAAATAAAAGTATCAAAATTATTTATATAAATATAAAAATTAAATGAAGCATTCTTATTGGTTGAAATTTCTTCTATTCTTATTGTTACAAAAAAAATTCTACTGGTTTGAACCCTCCAGTGGTGTAGTATTCTACTTCTACTGGTCATTTAAAAACCTCTCACTGTGCTTTGTGGTATTTAAGGATATCTATTATTTGTCAACAGGAAAAATATTAAGCAACTGTCAAGAACTTTTATTGCATATTGTTTCATACATAAAACAAATTAAGGTTGCGAATTACATAACTAAATTATTGGAGCGCGTTTGGAATAAATAAGATTGGTGAAACTAGTTAGTAATCCAGAGTCCAGAAGAGGAAAGACATAGGATCATCGCTTAGTACCAAACGTAGCCAACCATCTTTGTCTAGAACGGTTCCAACATCCTTGCACATAACCTTACAGTAGCTGCAAACACTCGGGCAAAAAACGAACTTATACCCGTTATTAGTTTTCTCAATCTTAAACCAGTTATCCACTGTTTCTGGTCCCGGGTTTCCCTCAACACCCCCCACCATCACAGCATATTGCTTCAAGGCTTTATCATATTTCACCTTCCATACGTTTGACTCGATGTCCCATCCGGTGGTTTCTAAAAACTTTATGTTAACATCTGTGGAAAGACGGATCACGCCTTTCTTGGGGTTGACCGGGCTGAAAGTCAACGGTAGGCCTTGATGGTAGTCTCGGCGTTGTGCAACGGCAGATGTGTAGTTCACTGGAAAAAGTCCGCCATGTTCATAGTCCGAAAACACTGGCATAACGTAGTATATGGCCCCGGTTCGGAGGTATTTTCCATGAACATCGAGCACTGGAGCAGGAGCGGGAGCTGCATTGGCTGCGAATACGAGTGCAAGTGAGAATAAGATGATTGTTTTCATTTTGAAAAGTGTTGGTGAATGATGTAGATTAATGGCTATTTATACATGGTAGGAAGTTTGCTAGTTTTTGATTTAATAACAACATGTTGTTGGTTTATAGTTTTGCTAGGTTTAGATACTGGTGAATTTGGATATTGTTTTTGACTTGTAATTGATGTTTTTAACCACTAAAATATAAATAATCAACTACAACATGCTGGCTTTCTTCTTGCAGCTGGAGAAAATGTAACTTTGAATATATTGTGTAGTATCTTCTATATTTTAAAAGGTGTGTTTGTAAATTTATTATCTAAGATATGGATTATGTTCACTATTCAAGTATGTTAATATTCTTTCTATACTTTGATTGCTTTATACTAAATATTTTTATTCGTGAATTTATATATTATTAATTTGTAAGTTGTTTGTGTATAGTGGGCTTGTACCTACTTTTTGTTTTTTTTTTCTTTTTATCTAACCCCGAGCAATCTTAGTTATTGGTACTTTTATTTTTTTATTTTTTTTCGTTCACTGTCAAGAAACGAAAGAAGACTTCCATCTCCAAGTTTAACTTACCTTTATTTTTTAACTTTTAACTCCATACTTTTACGTCTTTTACAATTTAACCTAATCACTTTTGCAATTTCAACTTTGATCTTATGTACGTTTTATCTTTTTACAAATTTTTCGTATTATGTTTCGTTCTAAAATTTGCAAGTTAACGTATCGTAGCGTGCGTATGTGACCCAATGTTTTTATCCTTATTTTTCCCCGTTTAACATTCCCATCGCAACGCGCGGGTCTAGATCGACTTAGTTATTATTTTATATGTTTTACTTTTTGAGTACGTGGTTCAACGTTGTTTTGTCTACTTTTCGTTCGGGTTTTATTTTTCCCTTTTTTTATTTCTTTTTTAATACGAGTTTTTTTCCGATACTGATATCGTTGATGGTGGTGTGACATTAATACGCCCCCCCCCCTCCTGCGTGTGCAACACAGGAGGCTTAATTCTATTTTTTTATTATAATATACACTATTAGAAATAAAGATCCATCCTATTGACTTTCTCCCCATCAAAACCCTTTAATCATCTCAAAAATGTCTAAAAGGACGAAAACAAGCCGGACTTAACGTTAAAAAATTGGATAAAGTTAATAAAATGGATGCAAATAATAAGATTTCAAACCTTTTAAATTTAGATGAAAAAACAAAAACAAACTTTTAAAGAAAATCATACAAAAATGAACAAAACTCATGGATGAATTAGACATTTTACTCTAAAAAGAAAACAATAGAAAAAAACCGAACTCAAAACCTAGTTACATATCAAATTGAAATATACTTTGAATTTAGCTAGTGATAATTTATAGGTATACATTTGACAATAAGGAATTGACTGTTCAATATGGATGTGTTAGGAATAGGTATACATTTGACAATAAGGAATTGACTGTTCAATATGGATGTGTTAGGCTTATTCCTCTTGTTCAAAATGGATTATCACTGTATGTTTTTTTTCTTTTAATAGTTTTTAATATCTTTATGGATTGATTTTTGTTTAACGGTGTGGTTTCTGCTTTAATTGATATGGATTTTTGTCTGTTTATTTAAAAAATGAAAAATTTATTTGTATTATTTGTTTTCTTGAAATTCAGATGATAAATGGTAACTATATGATTGTTCCATGTTAGATAGGGGTGCGCATGGGTCGGTTTGGGTCGGTTTTAGCCTAAAACCATAACCATAACCGTGATATCAGTTAATGATAACCGTAACCATAACCGATCAGTTATGGCGGTTATGGTTAATCGGTTTTGATGGTTATAGCGGGTCAGTTGTGGTGGTTAACCGTGTATTTAACCTAGCTAAAAATAGCTTAATTTTTTTAACATGCAATAAATTGTTATTGCATATTTGTATATATTAGTATATTACATAGTATTAAAAAATACATACAATCTATAATATTAATACCGATTATTACCAAATATTCAAATAAAGTGATATGATATATTCCATAAATCCAAATAAACATCCAACCAAACCGCAAAACGATATCAAATAATCAATAAATACGAAAAAAAATTAATCAAAAACATTAAATATTAAAAAACTGGTGAAAAGTCCTAAATCCTACAAAGTTTTATTACATGTCGGTTCGGTTCGGTTCGGTTCGGTTATGGTGGTTATGGAAACATTGATAACCATAACCGACCTGCTACTTTCGGTTTTCAAAAAAACCATTAACCGACCCACCAATTTTTTATTTGGTTCGGTTTTTCGGTTCGGTTTTATCGGTTAATTCGGTTTTTTGCACACCCTAATGTTAGATTTCCATTCTGATAAATGTATGTAAGAACTAAGAAGGCTTTGTATATATATTATGATCATCAAAATGTCTTTGAAGTATTATACAGCTTGTCGTTTTAATAAATTTTAGGTTATTTAATTCATGTAACCGAACCATTTTCTCTATACACACACATCAATCCATGCAAGTTTTGCAACCATAAACAACTTAATTTATTCAAACATAGATAAAACAACAATTAAGATTGCTGGTTACATATGTTATTTATTCGAGCATCCATGGAATAATGGACTGGTGGAATGGAACTAGTTAGTTTTCCAGAAGACGAAAGACGCAGGATCATTGTTGAGTACCAAACGTTGCGAACCATCTTCGTCGTCAACTATTCCAATATCCTTGCACATAACCTTACAGTAGCTGCACACACTCGGGCAGAAAACTAACTTATAACCGTCTTTAGTTTTCTCAATCTTAAACCAGTTTTCCAATGTTTCGGGTCCCGGGTTTCCCTCAACACCTCCCACCATCACAGCATATTGCTTCAAGGCTTTATCATATTTCACCTTCCATACGGTTGACTCGTCGTCACAACCAGTGGAAGCTAAAAACTTTATGTTAACATCTGTGGAAAGACGGATCACGCCTTTCTTGGGGTTGACCGAAGTGAAAGTCACCGGGAGGCCAGTCTCGTCGCTTCGAGATTGTTCAACGCCAGCTGGACAAGGCTTCCTGTTAAATTTAACGGAAAGGAGTCCGCCATTTTCACCGTCTAGAGCCGCTGGCATAACGTAGTATTTGGCCCCTGTGTGGAGGTATTGTCCATCAAAATCTAGCACCGGAGCAGGAACATGAGCCGCATTTGCGGTGAAGAAGAGTGCAAGTGAGAATAAGATGATTGTTTTCATTTTTGAAAGTATTAGTGAATGATGTAGATTAATTAAGCTTGAATTGCTACATATTTATAGATGGTAGGAAGTATGCTAGTTTAAGATTATTAAAAAAAAAAAAAAAAAACATGTTGGTTTGGATTTGGATATGGATAGTTTTTAGACACAAAATTAAACTGATGAATTTGGATATTGTTTTTGACTTGTAATAATGTAACCAGGCCCTACAAATATCAAGTGGCATAGGATCTATAAGATATATTCAGCACAACTAGCCAGTAGTATTTTCACCTTAATTGAATTGAGTGGAAAAAAAAATAGTATTTTTTGTTTAAAAGAGCCCATGAAAAACTTTTAGCTTAAAAGTCTAGCCCAAGTTTTTAAGTTTGATAGTCCAGAAATTTAAAGCTCTAGCCCAATAAGAAGCCCACTGGAATTTGAAATTTGAATATTGAAAGCTGTTTAGCCGTTAGGACATTTGAAAGATGTACAAACCGGTTAATGGGTTATAAACCCGTTTCGTCCAAACTGGTTCAATTATAAACCGGTTTAGGAGGAAAAATAATCGAACCTATCAAATTGGTTTGGGTTGGGTTATAAACCGGTTTTGGGGAAAAACCGGTTTTCTCCAATCGGGCCGGGTATTAAACCGGTTTGATTCTCGGAAGTGCGAACTTGTATACAAACCTACGGGTTGGGCTGGTTTGGAAACCGGTTTTGGTGTGTTATCGGGTCGATTTGTAAACCTATATATATGATCAATATTTTGTTTTCGTTAAGTTCTTTAATTTGACAGGCTAGAAAAATACAAAACTTAAATATATTGATTGTTAGAGAATAGGGTAAATTACACTTTTTGTCCTTTACGTTTGTAGCGGATTGCAATGAATAGTCTTTAACTTCAATAATTACAGTCATAATTCTTTATTTGGAAAACATGTTACACCTTAGGTCCTTTGGCACTAACCCAGTTAAGTTTAATAGTTAAGTCGGGTCATGTGCAAGGCACATGAGGGTATTTCACTTATTATACATTATCCTTTTATTTAAAAGTATGTTTATAAATAAAAGGGGAAATGGATTTTATCACCCCCACCTAATCAATTTTGGCCGCTGCCACTCCCAACTTTTACTTTGATTCTTTGTGTTAGTTAACCTAAGCCGCACCCTTACTGCTGGGATGGGGCTCGGCCCCCGAACCGTACATGGGACGAGTTTCTGCCTCATACAGCTCGGACCGAAACCCGGGGGAAGTTTAGGAGAGATGGAGAGAGCCAGCAGCTGACAGTCGGGGCGGGGATAAGCTTCCTTCTTCACAAGCTTATCCCTCCCAAAAAACCTACCCGAGAGCGCTTCCCTTTTTTTCTATTCCATCTCATTCCATTCCGGGGCAGGCGGCTAATACTAATCTAATAAATGAAGTAGTCGTCGTCTGACCAATCGGCTCGGACACCAGACCGCCCGTGCCCGCCCATTTTGTCTCGCCCTAAATGGAATCCCTTAGTTACGCTGCGCCCCGACCCGAGTCCCCACGTCCGCTTTTCTCCGCCCGAAACCCAAGAAGTTGGCTTTGCCAACACAACATTAGGGCTGTCCCCTTCATCCTATGCTGACCCCGGCCCGGGCTGGCTTTTTGGGAAGCCCGTCCCCACCGTGCTCACGGCCCGGCTGGCCTGCCAGCGGTAGTGGGAATTATCCCGTTCCCTGTTCAAAGACTTGGTTGGATGCGGGGTCTACTCCACGAGGAGCGGTACTCAAGTCAAGCAGATCCGGCAGGTAGCAACATGTCTGTGGTATCGGAAGAGCTGCATTCATTAGTATGTTAGTTCATTACTTCCTTAGTCCTAATGAGTTCAGTCGCTGCGCAGTATTTCCCTGCTGGATGTCTGGCCTCTAGATAGGCCTGTAACCGTAGTTAGGAATTCTCCTGTATGAGGTGTTGGTGTAGTCCGCTGTTGCAGCCTTGTTGATCACTTTTGGTATTTTCTTTCGCAGCCTTGTTGATCACTTTTGGTATTTTCTTTCAAGGTTATAGCCTTGTGTCCTTAGACTTGCCTTTCGTGTGTGTAAGTCCTTTAACAAACACTTCCGCTGCCCTCGTGTTTCAGCCTTTATTGAGCAGTATGTCCCACCTTGCGACTGTTTGGCTTTAGCTAGATCTTTGCCTAGCTTTACCGTGTTATATGGCTTGACCGAGCTCGGGTCTCAGTCTTTACCTCGACTGTTGTGGGCTTGGGCTAAGCTTTATGCTTCAACCTTGCCTGTCGTTCTTCGTGTCTTGCTAGTCGTAGATTAGGTTGTAACTCAAGCCTTTGCGTTGCTGTAGATTAGGTTGTCTTACTCAATTCATCGGATGAATTGCGGACTCGGTTGGACTTGTTAGCTGCATAAAAGCATAGAACATAGCCGCCCGGAGAATGAAGATCACCCGAACTTCATTCCCCTGGCTACAACCGGCAACAGCAGGAGACTTATTCGTAGCTTGAAGTCTGTCTCCTTTCACAAAATCCCTAAGAGCCACTTGGTCAGAGAGAGAGAGAGAGAGAGATAGACGATGTTTACACCGCCTTTCATCAATGCATTAATTTGATGTTGGGGCTAAACCTCTTCTTGTTTGGACCATGAGGATACTTTCACTCTACTTGCTCTTGTTGCCTGCTCCTCCGCTTGTCGCCTTCGCTAAATAATCATTAACTCTGTTTGTTTTTTAATCCTACATCTCATAAAAATGTGACATGGCTTGCCTACGTGGCTTCCCCCTTATAACCCCTCTCTAAACTTACCTTTTCTATGAAAACCTACTCAGTAGGGTGAGCCACCACTCTGGCTAGTTCCCGATGAGCCACCACTCCGGCCACCAACACTGGCCATCCAATCTATATCCCACTTCCTCTGCATCGATCTCCTCCACACCACACAACTCCGGCGAGTTCTGCCACCACCACCACCACCAAACCCTTTCTATAACCAAAATTTGAATTTTCATATGGCTTTTAATCCTTGAACCAAAACTAACAAAACACACCAAAATACTTATGGGTTGCGAAGACAATCAAGCGAAACGGATGACTGATCGGAGATGGAAGCTTCGGAAAGTAGATTAAAAACCTTATCGGAAACCTCTATATTAGTACCCGGGGCTAAAACGTTAATCCGGAAACCTTATCGGAAACCTCTGTATCCGAAACCTTATCGGAGAAGAACCATCGTGACTGGTCCGGTGAGTGTTTGTGAAGAAATGAGTCGACGGAAGCGGAAATGGTGGCGATTTGCTCAGGCGTTGAATCGGCGACGATTGCGGATACGACGTCGGTGGATTTCGATTGAGCATCCGTCGCGTATGAAGAATCACCGTAAGAGAGGATGGAGGGTGGTGGTGATGGTGTTAAAAGCGTGGATGTGGTTGGTGGCGGTGGTGGTGGTGGTTGGTGGAGGTGGTGGTGGTGGTGGTGGTGGTGGTAGTGGTGGGAGCTGGGAGGTGATGGTGTTAAGAGAGGGAGAGAGAGGGGTGAGTTATATATATATATATATAGGATTGAGTTCATTTCAGAACTCTAAATAACTACAGAACTTTCAGAACTCCTAATAAACAATCATTTTATATTTAAGTTTTTGTATTTAGGATCTTTTTATCATCTATTATATGTATTTCTTTGATTACATACATGTTAATAGTAGTTTACATATGTTTAATTGCCAAAATTATATATATGTGTCATAACTAATTACATATAAAAATGATAAAATTACTCTTAACATGTATGTAATCGTAAAAATACACATAATAAATGATAAAATTATCCTAAACATAAAAATATATAAATAAAAAGATTGTTTAATAGGAGTTCTGCGAGTTCTGTAAATATTTATGGTTCTGAAATGATCCTGGCCCTATATATATATATATATATATATATATATATATATATATATATATATATATATAGAGAGAGAGAGAGTAGGAGTTCTGCAGAAAGTGTGTTTTTCCTAGAAAGTCTAGGAAGCGATCTGGGTCATCCGATTGGTGTTTTTAATTGCTTAGATCAAATGGATGGCATTTTCGTAATATCTGAGTTATATAAGTAGAGACTTTTAATATAATGAAGGTATTTTGGTAATTGGAAGTGTTTTAAATCAATCAAAAAACTGCCATAACAATAACGAATCCCTAAAATAATGGGATTTCCCCTCTTTCTCTCTCTCCCTCTCTCTCTCTCTCTCTCTCTCTCTCTCTCTCCCCTAACCACAACCAAAGAAGAACCAGCCATATTTCCTGCAAATATTCTTCTCCGATTGGTCATATATCAGTTCCTTCGAGGTATAAGCCGATCAAACAGTAGTCGGAATCGTTGGTCGGCCGATGATGTTTCCATATCGGTTGTTGTTTTTCATACTTGTTTCAAATTTTTTTTATCTATCATTGAATCGGGTTCTTATTTTTAGTCAATGGACCTCAATGCTTGACATCTTAGAGTGGGCTCTAGATGTAATTGGGGTTACCTACAGATGTCTTGATGGCAGTACCTACAGATGTAATTGTGTTTTAAAATGACATCTGAATATGTTGATGATGGCAGTGTGTTTTAAGGTTTATGTGTTTTACCATTTTAATGTTGATGATGACAGTGTGTTGAAGACGAAGACACTGGGTTGTGTTGAAGATGAAGACACTGACAGTGTGTCCAGCAATCTGCTTGCTGTTAAAACACAATGTCAAGAAATATGCTTGCTGTTAAAACACAGTGTCAAGAATCCTCCAGCAATCTGCTTCCTGTTAAAACACAGTGTCAAGAATCCTCCAGCAATCTGCTTGCTGTTAAAACACAGCGTCAAGAAATCTGCTTGCTGTTAAAATACAGTGTCAAGGAAATCTGCTTGCTGTTAAAACACAATGTCAAGAAATCATCTTACTGTTAAAACACAGTGTCAAGAATCCTCCAGCAATCTGCTTGCTGTTAAAACACAGGGTCAAGAAATCTGCTTGCTGTTAAAACACATTGTCAAGAAACACAGCGTCTTGTATGATTTAAATTGAAACTGTCAATTTGATTTAAATGGAATATTTAGTTTCCATAATTTTCTGGTTAGTTAGTTATCCTAATAAAATAATCCATAATTAAAATAATATTCAAATTACACAATTGCCCTTTTAGTTAAAATCCTTCAATGCCACATGTCGCGCTCTTATTGCTTCCTAGACTTTCTAGGAAAAACACACTTTTCGCGGGAACCCTACTCTATATATATATATATATATATATATATATATATATGGAAAAGATCAAATAGGAAGTTAATTTTCGCTAGGAAGGATAGGAAGCCATAGGATTATGACATGTGGCAAATTTTAAAATAAAGAGAAAGGGTATTTTAGTCAATCCAACTCCTTCTTCTTCCTTTTTCAAAACCCAGTAAATTCAAAAACCCACCATTTTCAAAACCCACCATCTTCAACTATTTCTTCACTTTCTATCTCAATAATCACTACATTATAGTGCGATTTTCATCACCAATCAATGATTCAGAACCCGATCAACGTGTTCTTCAGCTTTTTTTTGAAGAAAACCCGGTTTAATTTCATAAAAAAATCTCGTTTTTTCCGATGATTTTGGAGATAATCACTCGATTCGTTCGATTCGAGCGTTGATAAGTGTTTCTATCATTCAAATTGCGTCAATTGATGAAGAAATCGGCTTCGATCCATGTAAGAAATTCTTTAATTTCATTTTCATGATTTGGGTTTTTGATTTAGTCATTGCGCTTTACGATCTTTGCGGGGGTCCGGGGGCGGCAGCCCCCGGTAGCTGGGTCCCAGGGGCGGCAGCCCCTGGCGGGGTCCAAGGGGCAAAGCCCCTGGCTGGGGTTAAATTGCTGTACTAAAAACGCATCAGAAAAATTAATTTTCCATAAATTGGCTCATTTAGGTAAAACATATTTTTTAGGTGTTTTCAGTCCATTGCGTTTTAGAATGAGTTATTTTTAAGTGTTTTCTGGCCATTGCGTTTTACATATAAGACATTTCTTTGTGTTTTTGTTGCATTGCGTTTTAGGTAAAACACTTTTTTATGTGTTTTCAGTCCATTGCGTTTTAGAAAACAGACATTTTAAGTGTATTCTGGCCATTGCGTTTTACAAATAAGTCATTTCTTTGTGTTTTTGGTGCATTGCGTTTTAGGTAAAACACATTTTTATGTGTTTTCTGGCCATTGCGTTTTACAAATAAGACATTTCTGTGTGTTTTCTGGCCATTGCGTTTTACAAATAAGTCATTTGTGTGTTTTCTGGCCATTGCATTTTACAAATAAGTCATTTCTTTGTGTTTTTTGTGCATTGCGTTTTAGAAAGATGTCATTTTTAGGTTTTTTTTCATTGCGTTTTACGTAACTGATGGTTTTTCTATTGCGTTTTACGCAACTGAGTTTTAAATTTTTTTTAAATATAGCAATAGTATACTCGTTTTAAAGATAAAAAAACGCTCGTTTTTTTGGTGCTTTTTTATAAAAAAATAATGTCGTATGAAAGAGTTATTAACGTTTAAAAAATGGGGGGGGGGGAATTGGAGGAGAGAGAAACTATTGGCTTTGATTGACTAGAATGCCCTTAAACAAACTCACGCGTCTCTTTTCTTCCTTTCAGTTTCCCTGATTTAATCTTAGCACTTGATTAACTTAATGGATGGTCAAGATCACTTCCTATCCTTCCTAGCCAAATAAACTTCCTATTGTATCTCCACCCTATATATATATATTTATATATATATATATATATATCTTTTTGATTTTTTATCAGATTTTTAAAATAATAAATATTTTTAATCAGATATTTTAAACAATAAATATAGATTTAAAAAAATATATTTACACCTCACCATAACACGTATGATAAAAACCGTCACATCATCTTGCCACGTCAGACAAAAAAGCCATGTCAGCTAAAAAAACTTACTCAGTTAGAGTCTATTTAACTGAGGAGTGATATCGCAACCGAAATGTTTAGTTGAGGGTGGTGGGAGACTAATTGAAAGTTGGGAGTTGCAGCGGCACATTCAACAAAACCATTTCAATCCAACTCTTAAATTTCAACAGGCTTGTTCGGCTTGGTGCTTATTTCCACTACATACAAGTCTCGTTACGTTACATTTGGTTTCCTTGTTCCTAAAGGTATCGATTTTCTGGACAAAGTGTAAAGAGTTGTGCAGGACAATTTCTTGACCTCAAGGAACAAAAGTTTTTTTTGGATAGGATTGGATTTGTCATTTTTAGAAGGGGGTTACAACACAGCTTGTTGTCACTTGCCTGTTTACCTACGATTCTAGTATCGTAAATTTTCTTATGTAAACATTTATATAAAAACTATTTGTCATTTGTTGATTCAAGATTTCCTTTATTATATCAGAGATTATAGTTTTACTTGTGATTTTAAGAACAGTTAGCATACCAATAACGGTTCATACAATATCAACTAACTTGAAATAGTGAGTTGACATTTACAATTAAGACCCTTCTACTTCAGTTTATTACAGTTGGACCCTTATACTTAGACCCTCCGTAATGGGGTGCTATGTGTGGTTTTGTTGGCCGATCGCGCCCCATAGCGCTCTAAACACCATGACGGGCGACGCTATGGGGGTCAATTTTGGGTGGAGCGCCATAGCCGTAGTGGCGTGATTTTTCTTGAGAGGGAGGAGGGCTATGGTTTTGATCAATCAAAAAATAGTTAAGTGTTTTTTTAATTAATTAATAAAAATGAAAATTAATAATTAGGTAATGATGGGTAGAGGCTTTATGACTACGGGCTCTAGTGATATAACGCCCCCATAAAGCCCATGTGTGACGTGGCACGACACGTGTCGCATAACGCCCACAAAGTGGCTTTATGACTACACATGACCTTAGCCCCTCCAATATGATTTGGAGTTTCGACTCGATCAATGGGCCAGTGGAGCTATTGCCATATTACAATTGGTTCCGCGGTCGCACTTCCATGCGTCATTATTAGCCCCTCTAATATGATTTGGACTCGATTAATGAAGTTTTGGTTGAGGTCGTGATATCATATGCCATGTTAGTGTGTTAGCAGTTTGATGTTTATTTTATTCTTTGTTGCTAGAATGGGCGCATTTAAAAGATCATATTATGGTTCACAAGAACTAACGGGTTGTAATAAAACTTTTGCTCCAACTTTATTTTCAGTTCATTCATATGGATGTATATATAACCAGCAGGACTCGCAATGAACTCTTCGAAGATGTTTATCGTTATAAACTGGTGTCAGTTCAAATTCCATAAAAAAAAGCCTGACATGACCCGGTTCGGTTCGATCAGCTTTTCTGAACCGGTCCTTTAGTTTTAACAAATGAATGAACTGAACCGGTCCTTTAGTATTGAGAGAATAAAAAGGAGCACTTTTTTCTTCGTTGGCCGTTCAAAAAAAAAAAAAGGAGCACTTTTAGCCTTATTTCGGTCTTTTTATTCCTCTGTTACATCTCTTCTTCTCCACCTCACACACCCCCTCCCTCCCCCTTGCCCTAACCTTGCTTCAGATTTGAATAGTGGAAGCGCGTGCACACTAGCCATGGCGACGCGCCACCTCCTCAAGCTCTCTCGCCGGTCAAACCGAGCTCTATCCACCACCACCAGATCCAATTCCACCGCCGCCGCCGTCGCCGCCGTCTCCGACACCCCCACCCCCTCCCCACCGCCTCCAAACCACATGATCTACGATCGAGTATCCGAACAAGTGAAATCAAAGCTCAAACGACTCGAAAACCCTAACCCTAGGTTCCTCAAACACAACTCTCCATACCCTACGTTAACCGATCACACATCGATCCTCACCTACCCGGAGACACGTGTCACCACTCTCCCTAACGGCCTACGTGTTGCAACCGAGTCGAATCTGGCGTCGCAAACGGCGACCGTTGGGGTTTGGATTGATGCAGGGTCGAGGTTTGAGACGGAGGAGACGAACGGTGTGGCGCATTTTTTGGAGCATATGATATTTAAGGGGACGGAGAAGAGGTCGGTTAGGGATTTGGAAGAGGAGATTGAGAATATGGGAGGGCATTTGAATGCGTATACGTCGAGGGAGCAGACGACGTATTTCGCTAAGGTTATGGGTGGCGATGTGCCGAAAGCGCTTGATATATTGGCGGATATTTTGCAGAATTCGACGTTTGAGGAGCGGTTGATTACGCGGGAGCGCGGTGTTATTCTTCGGGAGATGGAAGAGGTATGAGTTGAATTAGCGTGTTTGATTAATGTCATTGTGTTTGATGGTGGTAGTTAGTTAATTAGTTATATTGTTTTTGTGTGTATGTGGACAATGATGAATGTGTGTTGGGTATAGGAAAGTGACTGTCTTAACATGATTTATTTTATTGGTAGACCATAGTTATCGATAGCGGCCATAGCGACAGCTATCGTGAATAGCGTGGCGAGGCGAGACACGGTCGCGATATGGTGTATAGCGCTGAATAGCTTGAAAATACGGATTCCGACGACGACTTCCGGCCGGAAACCTGCAATTTCTGCCGGAAACTTGCAGGAAACTTGCTGGGAACTATGGAGAAGAAGAGCAGCTGCGTTTTTGTTGCGTTTGAGCTTTTCTAGGGTTAAATAAGTTTATGGATTTTAACATTTAACCCCTCTATCTTTCGTTAGGTTACATTTAGTCACTAAAACTTGTAAAATTTACATAAAAAGTGTAAAATTAGTATGTGTATTTTAACATTTAACACCCCTATTTTCACTAGCTTACATTTGGTCCTTAAACTTATAAATCTATACATAAAGGTATAAAACTAACGTTATATATAAAAAAAGTTCTGTAGATAGCTATTTTTTATTTCTTAAATTTTTAACTACCTTATCGCTAAACACGAAATAGCGGGCACTATTTCATCGCTATCGCTACGTAGCATATAGGTACGTTGTCGCTATTCGCTAGCGATAACTATGTGGTAGACTAGGGTGGGGTTGGTTATGGATTGTTAGATTGTGATGTAGGACGTGTTAGTGTTTCGACTGGATAACGTATAATGACAAGATAAAGACCAAATATTTGTCACAATGCACGTGTATAAGTCGATGTTCTATCATTTAAGTATGGATAGGTCATGATGAATTTATTCTATTTCAAATGTAACACATGAGGTGACACACACTTAGTATGAAGTATATATTAGATAAGCATGGACGACCTGCTTTTAGTTAAGAAATATGCACTGGAGATTCATTATAGGCGAAGAAACGTTGAAACTAAAATTCGTCATTCAAAGTAATTACAATCTTTTCTATGGTGATATTATAAATGCCACTGGCACTCTCATCTTAATTAAATAAAAGTAAGCTCAAGTGAAAACGAAATATTGATTCTTGTTACGAGTGGTTTAGGAACACCAACTTCTCAGTAGTAATGAAAACATGCGGGGATTGTGCCAAAACACTGCGTCCTTTTAGAAACCCAAGCATATCTAGTTATAAATTTTTAAAGGGTTGTTGAACCGATGTGATTCCTCAGGAGGTGGGACTATTAACAATATTAGTTGTCAGTGTTAGCCAATCAGGGATTCCATTTGAACGTTGTTACTATAGCAGTATCATTGTTGTATCTTTATGCACATGAATTTTAGAAAGAGATGGCCATTTCTGGCGTTTCTTCATACATAATGGGTTTGAAATGCGCAGTAAATATTTTGGTACGGTAATGGTCCTTAGAGAGTTAGGTGGTGTTTAACCCTCTGCAGACCTTAGAAGATCTTATAAGTGGTTGGACCAAGTCTGCACCAAGAAGACCTCGCGCAGACCTTTTTTAATGAAACGTCTTCGGAAAAACAAACAGTCTGCGCGTGGCAATGTCTGCGCGTGGTCTGCGCCGCGCAGACAGAAGAGCCTGCGCAGACGTTTTATCAAAAAACAAACAGCGCCTTAGAGAAAGCGGTCACTTAAGTGAGAGTTGCAAAGTAGGATCTTGCACAATTCCACGACAAATTAGGCAGTAATCTGTTATGAACTTATACAGCTTGATATTACTCAGCCACTAAACACTTGAAAGTGTCTAAACCACTAGAAAACATGAGGATAATGTGGTCTTTTTCTCTTCTAATATTTGTTTCAAGGACGAGGATCACAACATTCACTTTTTTTTGTTTTTATGAGCTGTATTATATATTTTGCCACTATGTTTGATTTGCTATAGGATACACATACACTCATATCAGCTATCTTACTTAATGCATTATGTTATTCTTGCAATGTTGGTTGTAGGTGGGCACACAAACCGAGGAAGTAATATTCGACCATTTGCATGCTACCGCCTTCCAATACACTCCTCTCGGGCGGACCATTCTCGGACCCGCTGAAAACATCCAGAAGATAACAAAGAAAGATATTCAAGATTACATTTCAACCCACTATGCTGCTCACAGAATGGTACATTTCAACCCACTAACTTAGGTTAATAATATAATATAATGTTAAAATGTAATTTTTTTAATATGTCACAGGTAATATCCGCCTCTGGAGCAGTTAAGCATGAGGATCTTGTAGAGCAGGTGAAGAAGATGTTCACAAAACTATCTGCTAATCCCATGACTACTACACAGTTGGTAGAAAAGGAGCCTGCAATATTCACTGGTTCTGAGGTGTGTATTATAGTTTTTCGGGGCTCGGTATTTCAATGGCTGAACATGCACTGTTATTTTTTTTCAGATTAATATTTGCATTGTTACTGAAAAATTGAAATTACCATCTGTTTTCATTTGATTAAGATGGTTTATTTCTGACAAAGATAGAAGAGTAAAATGTCATTTTCGTTTCTGATTTCATCCAAAGGTTTGTTTTCCGCATCTGGATCCAAAGGGTTTGAAATCTTGCCATTTTCATCCGGCTCGTTAACTCCGTCCATTTTCTCCGTTAAGACAGTTGTATTTTCGTCTTTTTTGCTAACTTAAAGGGCAATTTGGTCTATTTCACTTTATGTACAAGCATTTAGCATAATGTACAAACATTCAAAAAAGACGAAAACACCCTAAGGTTAACAAAAAAGACGAAAACACCGCTGCCTTAACGGAGAAAAATGGATGGAGTTAACCAGCCGGATGAAAATGGCAAGATTTCTAATCTTTTGGATCCGGATGCGGAAAAACAAACCTTTAGACGAAAGTCGCAAAACTGGCCAAACCTCAGGGATGAAAATGGCATTTTACTCAAAATAGAAACTATAAAGTTTTGGAGTTGAAGAGGTTGATCTTTTGGTGAAAAGTTTTGATCTTTCGGTTGAAAACGATTAAAAATGAGGAAATTGGAAGTTTTATTTGTATTTACGGAGAAAGTTGAAAACTTCAAAGTATAGACATGTTTTTTAGCAAAAAAAAACAGAAACTTGATACGGATTCAAGTAAAAAAAGGATGTTTTTTGGGGGCTAGATTTTCAAACTCATGAACAGGTTATGTTTTCACCCAATTAGTAATTGAAATGTTACTTAAATGTGATAAAATCAGATTCGCATGAGGGATGACGACGCGCCTCTTGCTCAATTTGCTGTTGCCTTTAATGGAGCATCATGGACAGATCCCGATTCAATTGCGTTGATGGTAATCCAAGCTATGCTTGGATCATGGAACAAAACTGCAGGAGCCGGCAAACATATGGGGTATGTATCCTTTTACGTGTTACCGTTTCACAAACTCAACATACGCAGTTGAAATGAATTAGTGTATCTTAGGGTGCCTTAGCAATTTTGTAAGTTTGCTAGTTGCTACCACTGTTGGTGGTGTGGTGTGGTGTTGTATGTTTCTTTATTGGTTAAATCAGAAGCTGAAACAATGATTTGTTTTGTAGACTTCTCTTCTTTCTAAACTTTTAATGTAGGGTGCTAAATGTGTTGTGTTCGTGGGTCGGTGGGTCTAACTCGACCCAAACCTGAAAATTTTACAAGGACCTGAACACGATCCAAACCCGAAAATTGTGTCAAACATATGAACTCGAACACAACATGAATATTCGTGGGTTGACCTGAACACGACCCGTTTAACCTGATTTTTTTTATTTTTTATTTTCGCAAATTACCATTTTTAAAACAAAGTTTTACAACAAAAAATACAAACGTATACACATAAATTACATTTTATTTATAAAATCTTATGTCAATTTCTCTTTTAATATAATTATTGCATAAAATACACACCAATTTAACTTGTGACATAAGAACACATTTTAAAAAATAAAATATAATATAAAAGGGGTTATACAGGTTACCCGCCAACCGTCAGGTTCGACACAAACCCGACCCGTTTAGCTAAATGGGTTTGCGAATTCAACCTGAAAATGGCCCGAACGCGTTTAGACTAAACCCAAACCCACAAATTTCGTGTTATGTTCGTGTCGTGTTTTTGGGTTGTGTTAGAAATTCACACCCCTGCTTTTAATTTGCATATAATTTTTTTCGTAACTAATTCATATGTTACACAAACACATACACACATCTGCGCTTGTGTACTTTTGACTTATTAAAATCTTTCATTCTTTGGAAACTGTGAACAGTTCACAACTTGCTCAGCTGGTGGGGATCAGTGAACTTGCCGAGAGCATGATGGCTTTTAACACAAACTATAAAGACACTGGCTTATTTGGTGTCTATGCTGTTGCTAAGGTGATTTTAACTTCATTATTTTTCAGACACAATCTTAGATACACTTAAGGACTTACGATTACTGATTGCTAAGTTAATGTTGTTTGTTCGTTTTGTAGCCGGATTGTTTGGATGACTTGGCTTTTGCAATAATGCAAGAGATAAGCAAATTATGTTACAGAGTCAATGACGATGATGTCATTCGTGCTCAAAATCAGGTAAGTTTCTTACTCTGTAATATATAATCTATCTATTGAAGTTTGTTAAATAACTGTTTGTAACTGTTTGCAGCTTAAATCTTCATTGCTTCTCCACATTGATGGAAGCAGCCCTACTGCTGAAGACATTGGACGACAGGTACACCCGATACAGAATATTATATCGTGTGGTTCCATACCTTCATTTTTTTGTATAATAGTTATATGGTTAAACGCAATTAAAAATAGATATTATTCATGTAATACTTCATATACCAACATTTTATAAATTGTATCGGCTAGATCCTTATTTTTTAATGTAATGATGTCATAAAGTTATTCAACAATGTGGCATCAAGTATAATGTACAATCAAACTACAGAAGATTTAGACCGTGGGGTATGGTGGGGCGGGGGTTTGGGGCATGGGTTGGTCAGTTGCATGTTGGGTCGGTATGGCGGGGCGTGGCTAGCCCGCGTGGGTTTTATAGTAGTTGGCTTGGCCAAACGGTTGTTTTTTAAATTTAAATCCTAGCCACCTATAGCCTAGCCAACCCAGCCAATGAGAGCCGGCCACGGAAGACCGCTAGGCCCCGCCCAAGGGGCCATGCCGAAACCCAAGCCCACCCGGGGTGGTGACTTGGGCGTTTGTACCCAACCCCCGCTGGTGACTTGGGCGTTTGTACCCAACCCACGCCCCAACCCCCGCCCCATACCCCATAGTCTTAGCTTGTAAAATTTATAATTATTTTATACATATATATTATTTTTTTGCAGTTGATTACGTATGGGCGTAGAATCCCGTTTGCTGAGTTATTTGCCAGAATTGATGCAGTGGATGCTGCCACCATCAAACGTGTAGCTAACAGATTCATATTTGATCAGGTTATCCCTTTTCCCACACAACTCGTTAACACGTAAACACATTCGTGTTTAAACAGTGTTAACTTTTCTAACCCGTTTAAGACACACGAACATGTTAAATGGGTCAACATGTCACACGACACGTTTCCAAAAGTGACTTGGTTAATGTTTCCGGGTTCAGTTTTAGTTTTAGAATTGTTATTTATAATATGAATACTAAGTTTTATTTTTATAATTTTTGTTGATTTGCAGGACATAGCAATTGCGGCATCTGGGCCAGTGAAGCTATTGCCCGACTACAACTGGTTCCGTCGTCGCACTTACATGCTCCGTTACTAGGCTCCTGTTCTAATTTTTTTTGTTGTCATCCTTTTTGTCATAAAATCTTTGGAAGATGAGTGTTCATTTGCATGGGCAAAAACGTAATTTTTTGGCTTTTTCCTGAATTAAAATAAAGCCCAAAGGCTTTTTTTGGATCGCCTCTGTATAACATGAAATGTAGTTTATACAACGAAAGGTTCACTATGTTATGCCTTTCATTTCATTATGTTTGTTCAAGTCATGTTTTATATTTTTTGATAGCCTGCAGGTAGGCCGGTAAACGAACCGAATGAACATGAACATAGGCATGTTCGTGTTTGTTTATTTAACTTTAACCGAACACGAACATAGAATCGAACACATTTGTTTGTTCGTGTTCGTTCATTAAGAAATCGGGCAAGTTCGTGTTTGTTCAAGTTTGTTCGTTTAAAGCCTAAACGAACAGTTCACGAACATTAACGAACACAAACGAACATAAACAAAAAAACTGAATATTTGAATAAACATAAACAAACATAAATTAACATGATTGAATAAACAAGTTTAATATATTACAATTCATCCGAAAACACATCTAAATTAGAGTTAATAAATATACTAATTAGTCATATTAATATAAGTAGTTAGAAAACCTAATATTTATATAAATCTAACTATTTATGCATTTAGTAAAATTTAAACGAACGTTCATGAACATAAATGAACGAACATAAACGAACGTTTACGAACATAAATTAACGAACACAAGTGATAGCCATCCCTTAAGTCACGTTTATTTCATCTAATATTTTTTTTTAAGTTATATTTTTGCGTTTTTCTTTTTATTTGCATGAGTCCATGTTTTGTGCTGTTTGTTTATTTTCCAACATGTGTTTTTTTCGTTTTTATTTTATTTAGTAAAACCCATGAACAAGGATAATGGGAGTAGTGTTCGGTTATTGTAATTGTAGTTTGAATATGTACTAATCGAAAGAAGCAAGGGGACAGTGAGTTCATGAGTTTGAAATTTGTGTGTTAATTTTTCTCAATGGATTTTGAGAGTAATTAATTCTTTCATGCTAGTTCAAGGGTGGCAACTTGAATGGTGTTCTTGAAGCCTAGATTAGATTCAAGTGGTGTATCTGTATCTTGATTCTCATTTAGTTTGCCCTAATCGTCTTCTTGTGTGGTGTTTCTGTATCACAAGAGACCGTTAGATCTATCCGTTTTATTTAGAGTTTTAATTTTATAGCCGTTACCGAACCGTTTGCTATCAACAAGGTGTGTTCATGTTCGTTCATTTAATTAAACGAACAAATTTTTTTCTTCATGTTTGTTCGTTTATTAAATAAACGAATATAAACGAACTTCCCGCCGAACAAGTTCATAAACGTTCAGTTCGTTTACAGGCCTATCTGCAGGTTTTTATGAAAAAAAAAATTAGTGTCGTAATTTTCTTTTTCCAGACTTCAAGGTAAAAACGATAAACCAAGTAGTTTATATAGTTGGTAAAAAAAAACTTAAAAAGTAGTTTATAGTTAACATTGTTAATAAATAAAAAATATAGCTGGAAGCTTTTGTATATCACATACAAACTTTTTGGAATCTAGTATTTTCAACAAATATGTTCCAATTAAAAAAATAAAAAATCATTTTAACTTTTTTGTAATATTACGGATTTTAAGTTTAGCTATTAATTATCATTTTTGTTTTTAGAAGCAACATATAACATGACTGTATATGCTAGACGATAATTAAATTTAATATTGTTTAGTAATATCAATAAGAGTGTTACATTTTAAATATATAATCTTAAATTCAAACATAGACTAATAAGTATTCCAAATGACTAATACACATAATTCTTGTTCAACATGTCCATCAGTTGAATTATTTATTAACTTGTATGAAAAATAAACTTTTTTAGAGAGTTAAGACCTAAAACCTTTTCTTGTTTATATATGCTTAGGGGGTCACACCATTTTCACATCAACATTTTAATGCGAATAATAATAACGCCATCTTCAACCTTCAAGCGGACGCTATTGAGTCGACATGGAGAAGTAGGGAGAATGTGGTGAGAATAGACAAGGCAAAAACCCGTCTCCACAAACGGGTAGAAGAGAGGGCCTCTGGCGTCCCTCACGATAAAGATAATCTTTTCATTTCTTATTAAAAAACTAAAAGTATATTACATACAATAAATATGTGTATATATATTCCATCTACAAACCCGAAATAAATCAATACATGTAATCTTTTCATTTTATGGTCGGGTATTCGTCTTATGAATCACCGACCCGAAAATGATCCGAAAGATCATAACCTTTTAACCAACAGTCAAGAAATTCTTAAACCAAACAGCAGAATCTTTAGCATATCTTTTGAGCTTGTCATTATAATCAACATAATACAACCCGAATCTTGAACTAAAACCCGCAGCCCATTCCCAATTATCCAGCAATGACCATGCAAAATACCCCTTCACATTGCACCCATCCTCCCTGTTACACCAAACAACAAGACCTTAACGCTTTGATAATTGTACCGTACAAGCATCAATGCATGTTCCAAGTACAAGATCCAAATGGGCTTCTTACTTTATAGCAGCTAGCAAGTTTGTGAGATAGTCATTATGGTACTTGACCCGTTTTTCATCCTTTAACGCGTCTTTGCGAGAGATAAGTATGCTATTCGGGTCATCCATCCCTATGGGAACAAACACATACAAGTAATCATGCTTAACATGTTGTACTCTATGCATAAATGGTGGTACAAATGTATGAAAAAAATTAAAAAAAAAAGAGTTAAATGCGATTTTAGTCCCTGTGGTTTGGGTCATTGCCAGTTTAGTCCAAAGGTTTGAAACGTTGCCATTTTAGTCCAAATAGTTTAAAACGTTGCCATTTTAGTCCACTGGGTTAACTCCATCCCTTTATTCTGTTAAATAGAAGGGCATTTCGATCATTTTATATGTAATTCTGTTAACTAGAAGGGCAATCCGACCATATAAAATGATAGGATTACCCTTCTAGCTAACAGAAAAAATGGACGGAGTTAACTCAGTGGACTAAAATGGCAACGCTTGAAACTATTTGGACTAAAATGGCAACGTTTCAAACCTTTGGACTAAACTGGCAAAATGGCCCAAACCACAGGGACTAAAATGGCATTTAACTCTTAAAAAAGTTACCATTTTCAGTGATGATCACTAGAGGATTCCCATATTTGTTCTTGATGTAATTTAATAAGCTTCTAAACCCTCCTGGCACTATGTATAACCATATTGAATTTGCCTGCAATATATAAAACATTTTAGTAATGTAACAATGACAAGTTAGCCCGTTGCACGTAAAAAAGTTGCATACCCGATCGCCAATAGCTTTCCCGTCCTTAAATGCTGTAAAAAACACGCAAAAATCGATGTTTTAGACAATTTGTTACTTGTGTCGATGAAAATATAAACGATACTACAAAACCTATACTGTTGAGTAGGGGTGTGAATTTCTGACACGACCCGAAAACACAACACGAACCTAACACGAAATTCGTGGGTTTAGGTTTAGTCTAAACGGGTTCGGGTCAGTTTCAGGTTGAACCCGCGAACCCGTTTAGCTAAACAGGTCGGGTCGGGTCAACCTGGTCGGGTTGGCGGGTTGACCCGTTTAACCCCTTTATATTATATAATATTTTTTTACAATATGTTTTATGTTATAAATTAAATTGGGTATGTATTTTATGCTATAACTATAACAAAGAAAAAGAAATTCATATAAGATTTTATAACTAAATGTAATTGTATTATATATATATATATATATTTGTGTTTTTTAAGTAAACTTTAAATTTAATACATAAATTTGTGTAAAAAAAGTAAAAAATAGAAGTCTTCGGGTTGAACGGGTCGTGTTCGGGTCAACCTACGAATATTCGGGTCGGGTTCGGGTTCACTGGTATGACACAATTTTCGGGTTCGGGTCAGGTTCAGGTTCGTATAAAATTTTCGGGTTCAGGTCGGGTTTAACCCGCCAACCCACGAACACGACCCGTTTAGCACCCCTACTGTTGAGTTGTATAGTGGAACTCAACAATATACGCCGGCTTTAAAAAGTCTGGGTTTTGTAACAGGGTTTATAATAGAGGAGATATTTTTTTAAGGACTTACGAAGGGTAACAGCACCCGAATCTGCAATAGAATCGTTGAGAAATGTACTAATGATGCTAGTCGAATTATGCCACGCGTACCATGTTGTGTAGTGATTTATACCGACAAAATCTATTGAGCCTTTTAGAAGAGCCGATTGAGGTTTAGAAAACCTCGGTAACCGGTCTCCGGCTCTTGTCCTCATTGATGTTGGATAATCTCCAAACATTATAGGATCAAGAAACCTAATGTCATATACAAATATTAGATATCTTATGATCTATATAATTATATGGTAAGAGTAGTTAAAAATAAGATTGGTTTAGAAATGTACCATCCCAATTGGAAATCTTGTGCTCGTTGGGTCGCCTCGATGTCCTCGGTTTTGTTTGTACCCGGCACGTACCACATGACATCGAATGCAATCCCGATACGTCCATTTTGCTTGGCCTGATTAATAAAACGACATGTTTCTTTTAAACGTTTATAAAAATAAAGACATTATTTATCTATGATATTTTATTATCTGAGATCTGATTATCTGATAACGAATTTACCTTGTATTTTCTTTTGTAGATATCAAAGGCGGTTGCGTGTGAAAGAAGGACATTATGACCAACAATGTAGGGTTCGGTCGCCGAGTTTCCGGCCCTACAAAACAACTTAAGAAGTATCGAGCAACGGCCTGGTGCTTGAAGGCCAACATCATAACCTTGTACCGTAAAAGTATGAGGTTCATTAAATGTCATCCAGTTCTTGACCCGGTCACCAAATTTCTCAAAACATGTCTCCGCGTAATTTGCAAAATCGTTTCTATGATAACAAAAACATGTAAAATAACATATAAAATAACATAATAAGTTTAAACTTAATCCTTTTAAATTAAATAAAAATATGAATATTACATGATTCGTGTGTCAAGCCATCCTTTATATTTGTCTTCCAAAGCTTGAGGAAGGTCCCAATGGTAGAGGGTCACATATGGTTCGATATCTAATGTTTCAAATTACAAATTCAAACTTTTAATATTATAAAATAATTAATATAAATAATATAAAATATTTAAAAATACACTTACTATGGGCTAATAAAGAATTAATAAGAGCATTGTAGTGATCAATTCCAGCCTGGTTGATTTGACCACTTCCATCTGCAATATAGTTGTTTTAAGTTTACATAAAATCCACTTGATATTATCTAAGAACACATTCTAGTTTTAAACTAAAACTTCAAGTAAACATCAAGAAATTGTAAGTTTTTTATGTGGCTTTTTTAACCTATTAGACCAAACTTTTGTATGTGTATATATAATAATTGAATATCCGAAGCGAATTTCCGTGAAATGTTAAAATACATTTTCATAAAAACTGGTTACGGTTCTTGTTATGTAAAAATGTTTAGGTTTAGGGGAGCTGCCCTTGACCCACCAACGGGGCGTAACTTTCTTGATCTGTGTCATTCGTTAAGTTAGATCTCAGAGTAACTTATACGAGTGTACATTGAGTATAGCTTAAACTAAACGATATTTTTTTCTTGTATTAATCTAGTAATTATATTTGATTAGTACCTTATGCCTCAATGGTTACACTTACACCTTATAAATGGTTATCAATCATTACAAGGAAAACTCATTTTTTATAAAAATATTTGATTTTTAAGTAATCTTGACCATGAAATGTTAAAAAAGAAATCCTTACTTGGAAAAATTCTTGGCCATGAGATTGAAAACCTATATGCATCCATGCCCATTTCCTTCATCAATCGTATGTCGTCCTGCATATGAACCATCATCAAATTAGGTAAATCTTTGTCGGGTTGGCTGGTTGAACTTTAGAAGATAGTCTAGCCCGAAAGAAATTGACATACTTCATGGTTTGTTTCATTTTCACGATATTTTAAAGTGTTGCACATGTTTAAACATGACGAGTGGCACGTTAGTTAACCGAACACCATTGCATCATGATTTATTGAATAGAAAATGACACTTAACTACATGAAACATAGAAGAACAGAATGAAAGATTGATTACTTGCCTCAAACAAGTGGTATTGATTAACTGCAACATCAGCATTGCTAAAATCAGATATCTTACCTGCAACATTACAATTTCTTAAATAGGAGAGAATTCCAAACACGACACAAAATAATATCATGTTTTAGCCGTCATTTCTAGCCATTTTAAAAAACAAAAATTGTTCAGGATGATATATTTAACCCGTTTTACTAAACAAGTCGATAAGTCAACCCTTTCAAAGTTAGAATTAAAAAAATGGATTTTATGAGGTCATCTGTCCAACCCATTTATTACAACCGTCAAATTGTCATATATACTCATTTTTAACTTGATTACCACTTATTTACAACCCGCCATCCCATTTGACTCGTTTAGATAAGCGGGTTACACAAACCGTGCTCATTTTACATCATTTCAAGTATGTCCAAGTTAGAACTAAGGTCTTTGACACACAGTGTTCGTGTTCGTGTTCGTGTTCATCAAAGAAACAATACCAAATGTGTGAGCAAATTTGTCCCAAGTAGCTGAACCCCTTCCATCTTCCTTCACAGCTCCTTCATACTGGGAAGTAAACAATGCAAAGAAATTGAATTATTGTACCATTCAGATTAAACTCCAAAAGTGAACATAAATTAGCAATTTATGTCCTTCACATTCATAATAAGTACAAATACCTTAAAATATCTACTTATATTTTTCCTTTTAGTTGGTTATAAATATATACTAAAAAACAGAAAGTGTCCTATTCGTTACATTGGATAACCGCAACGTTAATACAACATATTTAATAGTTTCTTTACACACAATTTCCTTTAAAGTTTTATATAATCATCATATGTTAACCTACCTAAAGTGTAAAAGAAATCTAACCCCTCCTTCCCAAGGCAAAGCTAGGACACGTCTATACTCTCACCTACAAGTCCTTAACCTTAATCCTACGTCTGAGACTCTCCACAAACTCCTATCCTGAACCATGTCCTCTGAGAGGTGTAACTCTACCAAATCTTGCCAAAATCAAATTTTTTTATAAAACCGAGAGGTGGAAAATGCATATACCTAAAAAGTTCTATACGAAACATACATACATACATACAAAACACTACTGAGCAAAAAGCCCCCCCCTGAAAGCTGCGCCAATGACCGGTTTTGTCGAGTATGAATTCGAGCTAATATAAAAGTTAGCAGACTCAATGTAAACCAAATTTAGATTTTTCCTAAATTTTTCACTTTAATTAATTTCCTTTCAAATCATAAATGTAATTGTTTCATATGAATCATAAATATAATTAATTTACGTGTTTATTTTATTTATTTGCTAATCTAAAAGTTAGCAGACTCCAATATAAACCAAATTAAGATTTTTTCTAAAGTTTTCACTTCTATTTATTTCATTTCAAATCATAAATATAATTAATTTACACGTTTACTGTTTTTAAAGGTCATAATCCTAAACTACTCTTGTTAATCATCTACTCCACTTCTTGAATAGAGGGGAGACATCTTATCAGCGTGACGCCTTTCTACAGGAGACATCTACGTCTTTTTATTAGATTTAAAAAATATTTCATGGGTGACATTAAATTTTGTGGGTATAGTACTATAAACTCATAACAAAAATCTGCCACATTTAAAATCATTTTTACTATTAATATTTAAAACTAGAGTTAAATATCATTTTAGTCCGTTTGGTTTGTACCATTTTACTAGTTTAGTCCAAAGGTCTTATTTTTTGCCGTGGGTTCAAAAAGGTTTCATCATTGCCATTTTAGTCCACCAGGTTAACTTCATCCATTTTTTTCTGTTAACAAGAAGAGCAATTCGGTCATTTTATATGGCCGAATTTCCCTTCTAATTAACAGAATTGCATATAAATGACCGAGTCGTCCTTCTCGTTAACAGAAATGGATGAAGTTAACCAAGTGGACTAAAATGACAACAATGAAAACTTTTTGGACCCACATACGAAAAATAAAACATTTGAACTAAACTGGTAAAATGACACAAACCACGTGAATTAAAATGGCATTTAAATAAAAATAAAAAAGAAGAAGAAGAAACCTGGTAAGCAGAAGATGCAGTTCCAAAAAGAAAACCACTTGGAAAGCTTTTTCTGTTAATCCCATCATCAGCAAAACATCCATGAAGAAGAAGTACAATCCCAAAAGCCAATAATAGTACAACTGTTTTCAATCTCAACACCAACATTTGTCTTACAATATGGGGAGTACAGGTTGGTTGTATGTATCTGAGTTTGAATAAGAAAGTAGTGGTGGTAGACGGTGGCGCGTGAAGACTCACACGGTGGCTGTTATGAATACACAAATGAGTGGGTTTTGTGTGATTTTATAGCCAATGGTGGAGGAGTGGGGATGGGAGTTGAAAGTGGTGCCGGAATGTAGGAATTCCTGTTTTCACACTCTTTATAGATATAAAAACGAATGTATAAAAACAGTAAAATATATATAATATTCATCCATTCTTATAAATATAACTATGAGCTTTTTTACCGACAATCCAACAGGATTCACATTATAATATTTTATTTTATTGTTCTAAAAGTGATTTTGAGTGGAGTAGAGAGAAAAGATATTGATAAAATTATAAAAAAAAAATATTATTTAATTGGAAAATAGAGAATAAATCAGGGCCGGCCCGAAGGGTGTGTGGGATGGGCGTTGGCTTAGGGCCAAAACCCATCGGGGGCCCAATTTTTTTATTTTTATATTAGTTTTACACTGAAAGTTAGAATATATACATAATGAATAGGAAAATTATCATCTTGATGCACTTGGTTTTGTGGGTTTTAAAAATCACTTTAATAATAAGAAGACACAGGTTTTAATCTCGGCGTCCTTAGTTTTGTTTTTTTTTTCTTTCTTATCTATTTATTAAATACAAATGATATTAATTGTCTAATTTTTTCAAGTTACATTAAATGATTGGTGTTGATTCAAATTACATTAATTCATTTTCATATATTTAATTTTTTATAAAAATTTATATTTAAGGGGCCCGTATTTTTTGTTCGCACAAGGCCTAAAGATTTTCGAACACTTTCGGAGACGACCCTGGAATAAATGTAGTGATTTTTAATTTAATTATAGGAATGGAGATGGGAAATAGATGTGAATGCTCTAGTACTACTCTTAGGCTGAAGGGTGTGGAAGGGGAGAGGGGGCATGGATTGAGTTATCAATCGCCACATATGACCATTAATGGATCGCTACACCACCCCCGTGCCTCATCCACCATGGTTTGCGTGAATTAAACCACAGCAATTACGAGACTCCTTTTTTTCCAATATTTCCTTTTCCTTTAAATAAGAATAAATTAAAAAATGGGATAGTGGTTTGGGTCATGACCACACTTTTAGGGGAGTGGTTTTGGATGGTGGATTAGAGGTGGATGATGTGGCACTGATGTGAAGAGTCATGGTGGTCATGAGGGTCATGACCACACCTTTTAGCCTTGATTTAGTTTTAGAAATGGAGATGGAGAAATGAATGTGAATGCTTTAATATAAAGTCGACGTTAAACTTGAACCTTCAACCTTATGGGGAGACACACCTTACCACACGACTGGATAAAACTGATCTAAAGGCCTTTTGATATAAAAGTATCAATGAGATATATAACATATATTTCCATATTATAAATTAGCAACTAGTTGTTGCATAATGGTGTTGTATCTTTTGCATTGGGAGGTTTTCAAAAAAAAAAAAAAAAAAAAAAAAAAAAAAAAAAAAAAAAAAAACTACATTTTCACTTCTAACCCAAAGAATTTTACTTTTTCATTTTAACCATTTTGATTTTTTAACTTTTAACCTAATGTTTTTCATCTTTTACAATATAACCCAAACACTTTTTTATTTTCAACTTTGGTCACCCATACTTTTCGTCTTTTGCAAGTTTTTACGTTTCGTTCTAAATTTTGCGAGTTAACACACAACGTGTGTGTGGGGTTCAACGTTTTTTAGTCGTTTGACAGATTCGTCGCAGCGCGTTGGACCTAGATCGACTTATTATTTCTTTTCCGCGTTTTACGTTTCGCTTTAATTTCATCACATGCCGCAATGGGCGTGCGTGGTTCAACGATCTTACGTCTGCTTTTCATTCGGTGTTATTTTGTCCTTTTTATTTATATTAGTTTTACGAGTTTTTCCGATGTTGGTCACTGGCAATGATTTGACATTGGTGCTATTTGGCACAGTTTTACGAACGTTTTTAATTTATTAAGTTTTTTACTAATAGTATTTTCGAGTTTACCTCTATATATCCTTTAATTAAAAAAAATCGATTTGCTCTATGTTTCGACGTAAACTTTCTCTGGAAACGAGTCAGGTCAGATATAAAATGTTTTCGCTAAAAAAAACATTTTAAGTGCATGGTTTATGTATGTTTTGGTATAAATTCGAGTTGGTCTACGTAAAACGTAAACTTTTTTTGGAAAACATGTCAGGTCAAATATAATACTTTTTCGTCTTTTTATGTATGTTTCGTAAATTATGTTTCGAACCGAGTGGAGTCAAAATGTGCTTTTCTCCCTTTTTTCAAAAGCTTCCATTAGTCGCTTTTGATTAAACGTGTCAGTTTTTCCTTTATACCCGTTGATGTTTTCTATGTATGAGTTAGGTCACATATAATACGTTATAATTATACGATATAAACTCGATTTACCTTACATTTTGATCCAATCACAATGCTTATATAGGTCATATTGAGTCCAGTAAGATGCTTCGAAACATGCGTTTTCATATGGTTAACGCATCACATAACATTTGTACTAATCTATTCAATATTTTCGTTGTACCCGCGCCGCAACGCGCGCGGGTCTTAATCCTAGTTTATTCAAATCAACAAATTATATTTGTTGTTCTAAGTAAACCTATTAAATATAGGTTTTTTGAAAATTTATTGAAACCAGAAATTGAGAATCAAATACATGCCGACTTTTATCTTTTTGTTGTCTATAAAAGAACTTTCTTTTTTTGTATCTTTTTCTTTCCTTCTTTGACATTTATTATTATTGGTTAGTTTCACACACCGATACTTCTTTGACACCTAATTTCTTTCTAATTATATCTGTATAATTGATGAAAACTTATTGATAATAATAATTGACTCTATGGATGTCTAGAGCTAGAACATGCTATATCCTGTTAGAAGAAAGTTAAGGGTAAAAAGTTACTAAATCTGTATTTTTATCTTTTCCTCACCATACCATGCTATAAATAAATATTACTAGAGATGTAAATTAACCTGGACGTTCAACGACAGTTCAATAACTGTTTGTCGAAAAGTTCGTTTATATTCGTTCGTTTAATAAATGAACAAACTCGAATAAGAAATTTTATTAGATAAGTTAAACAAACAAAATGAATGGAGACTACATTTGTTTATTTATGTTGATGAACGTTTGGTAATGTATTCATTTATATTTTTTTGTTTATGTTCATTTGTGTTCGTTCATTAAAAGAGTTTTTTTATTGGTTATAGTTTTTAAAACTTAAAACTATAGTTATATTATACGTCTCTGCCAACATCTCTCGTTTGACCATTTCAATTTCAGTTTATTTTAAAGCTTAGACCGTGGGGTATGATCGGGCGTGGATTGGGGGCATGGTGCGACACGTGGAGAATGGGGCACCCAAGACCAAAAGCCAATTTCAAAGGGGTATGGTGGGGGGTGGCTAGGGTGGCATGGAAAAAAAAGCCAATTTCAAAGGGATAGTGCTCTTGGCCAATGAGGTTTCGCCATGTCATGTGGGTAGCCCCGCCCAACGCCCGGGCTGAAACCCCCGCCCAAGGGCCCACGCCAAAACCCAAGCCCACCCAAGATGGTGACTTGGGCGTTTGTACCCAACCCACCCCCCCAAGAAAGTGTTCATGAACATGTCCATTTCCTTAATGAACGAACAAGAAATCTCATTCTGTAAGTGTTCATAAATATGCTCATTTCTTAACGAACGTGTAACAACCCGCACCTTCGTGCGTTATTACTCCTCGTTACACTTGTTACGCCTAGCACCAGAGATTTGGATCATAATGTAACTATATCAGATACATCACTATATCGGAGTATAATCGAATAACTACACATATTCTATCACTATTACTGAGCTATTTTCATAAATAAAAACACTCACGATGATGTTGAGTGAGGGCTTAATCCACCCTCCTCGATAACCGTCAGGTGTCAAAACGTAAACAATCAACGCTAACAAAGACTATCGGGTAAGTACCATGTCTCCAGCCATCGTGACGATGACGGCAATACGAGCAAGTAGTACCCCGATAATCATTGTGGCTCATCACATCGAAGAACGCACTCGAAGGCACTCGTAACTCGATCATCGCACCGAATATTGAATATATAGATACGTATATACGACCCTTTTGTGATTAATTATAATAAATAAATAATAATATAAATATATGAAAATGTGGCCCAAACTATCGCAACGCACCAAAAACGAGGATCGAAAGGCCTCCGTACGGATGGGCCAGCCGATCGGAGAGGCCAGCCGAACGGCTGGGCCGGCCGATCGAACGGGCCGTCCGATCCAGGCCAACTTGCCCTCCTTTTCCTTCTTCCTTGCCTATAAATACCCCTCATTCACCTCCAACACACTTGTTGTCACTGTTGCTGCTCGACCAGACGTTCCAACCCCTTTATCTCTCGATTTCTCGCGATTCTTGTAAGTTTTCAACTCAAATCTTGTACTTCCTTGACCTATATGCATTCCTTCACCTTTCTATCTTTCAAATTTCAACTTTTAACCGTGAAATCAACGGATTTGGGGTGTTCTAGAGTGATGTCATCATGAAGTTCTTATGAACTTCAAGTGTTGGCCTTATTCCACCAAGAACAACTCAGATCTAAGGGATTTCCACAAGAATAAACAAGGTTTTCACATCAGATCCACACATCATCATGAATAAGAGGATTGAAGGATGGTTTTCCAACTTTCTTTCAACTCTTTTACTCTCAAAGTATTCAAAAACGGTGGAATCGGAGCTTATACCGACCTTCTACTCATTCTTAGTGTCGTGTTGGTCAAAGATCTGATTCCTAACGATGAAACAACCAATTTCGGGTTAAACAAGGGAAAACCGCCAAGAACGGCAAGTTCTGATGGAACGGGGTGATTCCCGGCCGATAGAACAAGTCGGTTTTGATGGAATATCAGTTGTTTAACACGTCTCAGCAAACGTCTCGACCAAAACCACAGAAAACATGCAAAAATTGTCGAAAACAGCTGGACGGGCCAGCCGATCGAACAGCCCAACCGATCGGACAGGCTGGCCGATCGGACGGCCCAACCGATCGGACAGGCTAGCCGATCGGACAGGCTGGCCGACCAGACAGCCCAACCAATCGGGCTGCCCATCCGATCGACAGCCTATTCAATCGGACAGCCCATCCGAACGGGCCAACCTTTGATCTGATTTTCGTTCAATTCCGTGTATTCCGATATCATTTAACGCGCTAACCAATGCTCATATAATCAGTCTGAAATCAGGGCATTCTCAGGCATTATCCCGTTAATCCAACCAAATACGCACTGTGAGTATACTTGACCCCTTTTTATCGAATTTTGGGTGTAACATACGTTCCTTATATATCGAACTCATCAACGAATCATTTAACCAGTCAATTTATCACATGCGAATAACTGTTTGCATAGTTATACGTGATGCTAGTTACATATGTGCTAGGACTTATACTCGTGACGTCCCACCACGACTAGTATAGTACTATTGCGCCCGACGGGGTCTAGTTATGCCATCGAAGAATCGAGCATCGAGGACTTAGCTGGTAGTATCAGTTTTGTGAGTATATATGTCGTGTATTACGTCTATGCATGTGGAAATTCGCAACACTTTTTATCTATTATACTACTACATATCAAGCATGTATACTCGCCAATACTTTTGTATTGTCAATATTTTAACGTATGTTGCAGGTTTAGTTGAAGTCTTCATCAAATCAAGCTAGGAAGTCTAGAAACTCACCTAAAATCTAGGTTGTCGGATTTGGAATTGTTCGAGAGGACAAGAAATCTGTGATGACTTATGTGATTGTATTATTTGTTAGTATGGGATAACGAATGTAATAAATATTATCGCAATATAGTTGTTATGGATTCTCTTGAGCAATCTGATTCGCCTAGTGCCGCGCCCCGATGATTCCGCCATCGGTTGGGGTGTGACAGAACGAACATGAACAATGGTGTTGCCCTTTCCAAACAGTTAGACAAGCAGCACATGGCCAATGCATACAGTCTAGGTTACCTATCATCCTGGGGAACCCGTGTATGGTAAGTGCCATATAAAAGTGGGATATCGGTAGCCGTCGAATTCTTCAAATATCGTCTTCCGTAGAGGTTGATTACACCTAATAACATTAAAGTAGTATTATAAATTACAACAACAATAATAATAATCCCTACCTCTTTTATCACTGGCCGATCATTTAGGGGTCTTAGTTGGTGATCCGGGCTGTTTTCCCTCTCGACGATGATACTTTTTCTAAAATTCGTAAATCCTCGCCCATGCATCTGTTTCCATGTCGTACGCCAGCTGACGAATTGCGGCTGTACATTTTTGCAAACCAGAGAATCCAAGTATACGTCTAGCATCTTCTCTTTGTTTGAAACATGTATACTCACGTTCTAAATCGCCCAAAATAAAATAAATAAATAAAAGTCGATGACTCATACGAAAGCGACACCGAAAATGTGTATCATCATACAAAGGGTGTTGAGCAAAATAATCATTTAGCAAATATTGGTGAGCATCCAACCGATCTTGTTCAAGGGGTCCTTGTCTTGTACTAATTTTTTTGTGTTGTATTCTAAGAAAACAAAAGAGTGAAAGTTTGTGTTTTAAGACCAAGATGCCATTCCATCCTACTCATAAGTAGGATAACATGTTATTTTTAAAATTCTTCTTAGACTGCTTAAACAAAACTCGTAAATCTCGTATAATAAATCGTATAATACAAACGTGACACACATTTAACATACAAATGTAACGTCATGTCTGATTTAGGTGGTTACCAATGTTTTTATTTTCTGCCAAACTTTTTATTAGATGACTTGAATAAATATATTTGATTACTTGAACAAATTGTGTGAATCCAGATGCCATTAAAAAAACTTCTAAATCCGGATAAGTGATTTTTAGATTTTGTGTTTATCTTACGTTATATGTTAGACACTTTGTCAATTTTTAACATAATTATAAATTATAAAACTATATAAAACGTAAACTACATATATAGTAAAATTTCTAAAATATTAAGTGATTCATGCGCAACTCTAAATATATATAAAAACAAGCAACACAAAATAATCACACTAAACTTTATTTAAATGCAGGAAACCTACGTGTTAATCATCATTCATTAATCAATCTATGGTAAACTAAAATGTGTGCATACTGTGTGACGACGAATATGTAAAAAAATAGTGTGGGTTAAAGACCATATAGAAATGATTATGTTTTTTTTAATTGTAAACTTCGTTATAAGTGACACACACCAAACCAGGGCACCCAACTAAACATACTACATAACAACAAACTTACATCAGTTTTCCTAAGAGATCGATTTAATCCTAGACCTGTTTTTAAACAAAAAAAAAAAAAAAAAAACAATAATTATGTAAATTATATATATTTAAAGTTTATACCTTTGTGAAAACAAACTAATAAAATTACATCAACTCAATTTATAACATATATTTTCAAAAACTGTACTTATATAAGAAAACATGCTTTTTCTTTGACAAAAGATTGCATTAACAAAATCTTAAAAGAATTGTATGTTTTACCTATCAAGTTTATTGTATACTTTGATGTAATTGTTAAATGTATAAAAACTTAAAATCAAATAAAACAATTTTTTTGAACGGCAAAGAATCTCACGTGTAAACACACCCTGCTCGGAGTAATGTCTAAGGTCGACTCTTCGACCGCCATGAGACCGTGCCCCCGATGTGTGGGAACCGGATGAAATCTGTAAACCCTCGCCCCCGTTAGGTTCAAACCCGGATTAAGGTCTGGATTCGTCCTTTCACTCAGATATCCCTCAAAACTGACACAAATAAAAATCGAACATACGTCTCCACTAGAAATAAGATGAAAATTTACCATTAGACAAACAACTATTAAAGAGTGAAATGTAAGTTTGTTTGGATAAAATAATAATGGATTTTGACTTTAATTAAAAGCACAAGAAAACGTGTCTGCTTTAAACAGAATTTCTAGAGAAGTTAACTCAATAACTTCAAAAATACAAAGCCACGAGTGCTTGCATACCGTGAAAGTATCTTCTAGACTTTGTTATATGTTAATTAATAATCATTTCATATCTTTATGACATTATTATAAGCGTTACTTTTAAAAGACTTTGTTATATGTTAATTAATAATCATTTCATATCTTTATGACATTATTATAAGCGTTACTTTTAAAAAAAACTACATTAAATATTTTAACTAATACGTATTTAACCTATCCATTCTTATGGCAAGGCCGTATTTGAGGGGGTGCGGGGTGGGCGACCGCACGGGGCCCAAACCCTTCAGGGGCCCAAATCTTTTTAATTTTGTATAGAATTTACGTTGTATAAGCTAGAATATTTATATACTGATTCGAAAGATGACACAAACAAGCTCTTGTTAGGGTGGTTATTGCCTTGCTTAGACAATAAGGAGACGCTGGTTCTAATCCTGGCGTCTCCAACTTCTCTATTTTAGCTATTTTTTTTTAGAAATTTTAGCTGTATATGACATTTAATACCTAATTTTGTCAACTACATCTTTTCCTTTAATTAGCAAATTACTAACTACACTTAGCTAAAAATAACTATTTAAATTACTTTCACATAAATTTTAGTGATTAAATAATTGATGAGTTTATAATACATGGAAATTTGCGAATAGGGCCCAAAATTTTTATCTCGCACAAGGCCAAATTTTTTTTTGTTATTTTCGGAGACGGCCCTGTCTTATGGTAAAATAACTATGATTCACTTATATATGAAAAGATAATTATTTGTTTTATCCAATTATATTAAACTATTTTCAAAGGAATCATCCAAACATTCCACATTTTCATTAACGCCACTTGTTTGTTTATGCAAATAATTATTGGTCGCCAAGTATCTGTTACTATTATAATTTCCAGCTGAATATTTGCTGACAAAGTATAAAGTAACGAAAACACGTCTTAAAAAATACTAATTATCACAATTTAAATATGAAAACCAATTATATCCTTTGAAATCAATACTATTAATAGATAAATGCATTTTTTTAACGACCAACGAATAAAAGCCGGCTACTCGGGTAACACAATGGCAAAAGACGACCTTATACGTGTGCGATCGCAGACAGCGCTGGGTAGCCCAAGCTCAACATCTCTAGATTTGAGAAAAACCCGTCGCTCGAAGGCCCGCTGCAGTACAACCCGGCTAGAATCAGTTTTAAACTTGAGACCTATAACCTTTAACCCCAACCTTCAATTCCCCTCAAGTGTCAATTAAGCTATAGCTCGGTGGCAATAGATAAACGCAATTATAACTTCGGATGTATTAAAATATCCATGCAATTAAATTATGAATCTTCTATTATTCTTGTCAATCCAACTGGTCGTTACTCGTTAATATCGGATCCAACATAAATCCATCTTTTTTTCATTAGCGGTGAGATACGAGTGGCCGTTAATATCGGATTCAAAATAAATGCAAATGTCACACCATCGCCAGCAACCCGTAACATTGAAGTTGCGACGTGTTAATGCGGAGAAATTACACCGTAATGTAAAACATAGAAAATAATAACAAAGTCGACCTAGTACCGGCGCGTTGCGACGAACCTGTCAAACAGGAAAAATAGACGACATAAAAACGTTGAACCATACACGCGCGTTGCGTCGTGTTAACTTGCAAATTTAGAACGAAGCGTCAAAACATCGAACCACACACGCACGTTGTGCAGTTTAACTCGTAAAATTTAGAACGAAACTATAAAATTTTTTTTTGCGGAATATGAAAAGTATAGGGGACAAAAGTTGAAAATAAAAAAAGTGAGGTTAAATTGCAAAAAATGAAAACTTTTGAGTTAAAAATGAAAAATCAAGTAATTTTAGGCAAAAAGTGTAATATCAATTTTTTTTTTGAAAACACCCCTAGACATTATGTACAACCCTTAATGCATATACATGTTGCAAATTTATAACATATAAATTATATTAGGTTGGTGGGTATGGGGACGTCCCCGCCCGTCGACCTCTAGCGCTGGACCACCTCCCCACCCCCTCAGGCCCGTCACCGTCTCCAATAGCCTTCTACAGCTGATCTTGACGACCCCCCAACCCACACACACATATATATTGAGGCCCATCCCCTATCCCTAGGTCCATCCCCTTTAGGCTCATCCCCACACCCGCTGATGTGGACGCCTACGCCTACGTAGCGGGTCATCCTTTGAGGACTACCCTCTTCCACACCTTATATTCTTAAGAATCTTGTTGTATGATTTCAATCCAAATTTATAACATTTTGTATATATTTTGATAATATTTGTCTTAAATGCTTACATTTATTTAACGTTGTGTTCTAGACTTTAATAAATGAAAGACAAAAAGATAAGATAAATCAAGGAGAGAAAAAAAAAAGAGTGAAAAGAAAATATTCATTTTGGAGGAAATGGAAAGAAAAATTAAGATTTTATGTATTTAAAATATTTTTCTTTCAAATCTCTCCGATTTTGAAAGATTTAAAATGATTAAAATAAAATAAGTTTTCATTCGTTAAAAAAGCTCTGAAACACGACTTTTTTTACATCCTTCCAAATTTTTTCTTTTTCTTTATTAAATAAAACTCAGGAATACAACGTAAAATAATCCAACAATTGATAATTCTTGTGTCTAAGGCGATATTTATCGTACATAATGACTTAGTGATTGTCATTGATCTTTTTTTTAAGGTTTTCCTTTTCTTTAACGATAACTTCTTGTGCACAGGTGACATTCCAAGAATGTGTCGTTGTCGCTTGAGTAATTTTATTATGTTTATAGACGACCACTTATAGTTGTGGTTTCCTTGATAGTGCAATTATGTCAAATAAACAATCAATATCTATATTATATTGATAAAATAGAATAGAATATCACATGATTTAATATATGTATTGGTCTCATCAAATATGAAGTGGATAAAGGGTGCGAAGTGTATTTGTGAGAGAAGCATAATCCTTTTGTCACATGTGTAGATAAGAGTTCTCAATTATCATTTTTTTGTGAGAAATGTGTTTCTTATACAAGTCTAAGAAAATAAAACTATTTTACACATGTAAAAAAGAGTTATCGTAATATTTAGAGTTTTTAAAATAACCATTTCCTATGTATAAACGTTAGAAAACAGTTATCAACTTTTTATATGTTGTTAAAATAAAGAAATTTCGTAAAGGTAATCCTTATTTTGAGACAATTTTGGACAAGGTTACGTGATTATTTATGGGTCTTAGTATATGTACAACTTGTATACGGATCGTATACAGATATACTATACGGGTCATATATATCCACATCACATGAAAAAGCTGATATTACATGATGTGTATATGACCTATATATGTGTACACATGTCGTATAAGTGCATATTGGTTGTGTAGCTGTCATTCCCTTGAAAAACACAACTCATACAAGGGTAGGGCCGTATAAGATGTCCGTATAAGCATATACATGTCGTATTAGACATTCTCTGACATCTTATATGGCTCACGTAGTCGTATACCTCTATATGAGTCGTATACATGTCAGGGTGTTGTAATAAATTTTAAGATGTGTGAATAGTCTGAGGTATATATCATTATATCATAATTTTAAATTTATGCGCATTACAAATACGAATATCATTCTCTTATATGTCGCTTAGAATGCATTAATTGGTTTTATTTAAAAATAACTACAAAATATAGGGATATTGGTCTCTAATAATCTCTACTAGACGTCATTGGTCATTGGCAGTCCCACCTTTTTTTATTCCCCCTGCCAATCCCACCTTTCAACTATTTTTCCTCTACCGGTCCTCAGTTAAAAAAACTGAACGGAGTTAAGTTTTTTTTCCGAATTACAAACTGATGTTTTAGAGCTTTTGATCAGAACGAGGATACGAGTTTATTAATGTAAAACTTACCTCGAAACGGTGCTCCAACGACTTGATTTTTGTTAATTGGAAATTTAAACACCCGAATTGAAGCATTGTTTTCGTCGTTTGGAGCACAATTTCAAGGTAAGTTTTACATCATTCGACTCTTATCCTCATTCTGATCAATAACCCTAAAACGTCAGTTTGTATTTCGGAAAAAAAAAAACTTAACTCTGTTAAGTTATTTTAACCGAGGACCAGTGGAGAAAAAATAGTTGAAAGGTGGGACTGACAGGGGGAATAAAAAAGGTGGAACTGCGAATATCCAATGACGGCTAATAGAAATTATTAGATACCAATATCCCATAAAAATATAATATTAATAAAGTTGTGACTTTGAGATCACGGGGACACTCGAACGTGGGATATGATTAAATTCAAAACTTTAGGCTCATAGAGTCACATTTTCACACTTCACCTTTTTTTGAAACAAACGTGTGAAAATACAAGATTGGACAAATTGGTTGCCATTGAGTTTTGAATTTTTCTTAGTGGTACATAAATGATGCATTTAAAACTTGTGGGGGTTTTTTTTAAGACCAAGAAGTGATGCATTTAAAACTTGTGGGGTTTTTTTTAAGACCAAGAAGTAGTGGAAAATGTCTCATATGATTTATTAATTGTTAGTATTAAAAAGGTAAACATTACTCTACTATACAACCTTTAAAAAACGAGTAAATTATAAAGTTCGTTCTTTATGTATGTCTAAAATATCAAAGTATGTCCTTTATCTTTAATAATCTCAGAAAACATACTTAATGTTTGAAAAACCGTTCAGGTTATGTCCTTTACCCTAAACCTAGTTTATTTTCCCAGTTAAGTCAGGTCATGTGAGAAGCACATGAGGGCATTAATGTCATTCTACCATCATCCTCTCTCTCTCCCACACTCTGTCTCTCTCTCTAGAACACACACTCTCTCTCTCTTCTCTCTCTCTAATTATACATATATAAAGACATAATTTTTCTCTCTCTATCACATTTTTATCTCTCTCTAACTCCCCTACCACCACCACCACCTGCTCCCACCGTCTCCCACCACAACCGCCATCACCACCATCCACCTGCCACCAACAACACCACCACCCCATCAGCAACCACCATCTTGAAGCATCGACATCGTTTCCATGGACACAGAGTTCCTCGGCGTCGTCAACCGCCCTAACCACCACCACTTCCCCCACCACCGCGCGACCAGCACGCTTCCGATTCATATCAGCACGCAACCAGAACTCGGAAACCCTAACCACTGTGACCAGCACACGATTTGTTCAGTGATTTGTTCAGTGAAATTTTCGGAGATCTGTTCAGTGATTGAAACCCTAACCGCTGTGACCAGCCTGAGATCTAGATCTGTAAGTGAAGACTTGAAATTTTCAGAACTTATGATGAAGCCCTAGATCTGTAATTGATGTTTGAGATCTATAATTGAAGCCTGAGATTTGTAATTGCATTTGATTTTGGAAATAGAAAGGTAAGAGGTCGATTTAAAACTGGTTGAGGTTTGTATTGTTGTTGCTTGGATTTATGTCCGGCGGGTGGTTATGGGTGATGATGGCTAGAGATTGCCGGAGGTTGCAGGCTCGGTGGTGGTGGTTCTGATGGTTTGTTGTTGCTTGAGTTTATTTCCGGCAGGCGCGGGTGGTGATGGCCAGAGGTTGCCATAGATTGCAGGTGAAATGGTGGTGTCTAGGGGGTGGCCGTGGACGGTGGTTGGGGTGGGAATGGTGGTGAGAGTAAAGGGAGTGGTGGTGGAGGTGGCTAAGTGAGTTGTCTGTGTATCTGTAATAAATTGTTTTATTTATTGGTTTTATGATTATTTATTATAATATTTAGGATAAAATGACTAAAATACCCTTATGTGGGATTGACTTAGTCAACTTTAAGCATGAAAACTAATTGTGTTATGACTAAAGGACATAACCTGATTGGTTTTTCAAACATTAAGGATGTTTTCTGAAGTTATTAAAGATAAAGGACATACTTTGATATTTTAGACATACACAAAGGACGAACTTTGAAATTTACTCTTAAAAAAACTCCATTATATATGTTATAACACGTATTATGGTACAAGTTATTTTTTTTAATTATTTTTTTTGAATGACAACGCTTGCACAAGGTTAAACTTATTTGTGTTATCACGTCATCAGTTGATCTTATGATCATTTGATCTATCCCAATCTCATTTTCAAGATTGGATCGCTAAGCGATCATACACGTCATAAGTGTGATACCAAAGTACAAGGGAACACTGTAATGTATAGATAGATTTGTAGATTTCGTATTTCAAATCCATGAATAGCTTTTAAAGTCGTGTATGAATTCATCATTAAGAAATTGAACAATAATCAAATAAGATAAAAAGATTATATAAATACCAGGATGTTTTTATTTTTATGAAAACAACGTTGTAGTTTTTGTGTATTAAAAATTAAATGACATGTAAAGTTGTAGTTTTTGTGTATTAGAAATTGAATAACATGTGAACTCCTTTATACTATGGTCAATTTGGTATGCTAATTTGGATGAAACGATGTAACGTATGGCGATTATTGATAAAATTACAACATCAACACGGAGGTTTGATTGATCTTAAATGGTTGGTCTGAAGGAGATCTAAAGTCGAAAGACTAAACGAGTAAAATAATAATTAAAGTTATTTAATTATTATAATAATTAAAGTTATTTAATTATTATAATAATTAAAGTTATTTAATTATTATTTGAATTATCTATTTGTTTAGATAAGTATTGTTTAGTATTTGAGTTAGAGAAGAAATAGAGTTCGCATTAGTCTAAGATGTTTAGTTTTTAGATACTGATTCCTTGTAATCAAGTTTATTCATTCACAAAAAAGTTAATAGAAGAAATTTGTGAATCCCGTTGGTATTCATCTCTCTGATCCTGTACCCAGATTCAATAATTATAAAAAGCTATTTGTTTAGGGACTAAAGTATAAATGTTCTGTGGTGAAATTGTGGAAAGTAAGAAATTACATGTAGCTAAGGAGTTTCGTTTTAATATATAGCATAATATAATATAATGTTTATATAATTGACTACAGCGATATTTCCTTTTTATTCTTTTTCTTTTTTGATTTGGAATTAATTGTTGATTTTAATTTAGCTGGTTAATTATATACTAAGGGGTTGTTTGGTAGCCTCTTAATGACCATTCAGATGCTACCTCTTAATGGTTTAAAACCTCTGAATGAATAAGAGCTAACCTCAAGTCTGAACGGTTAAGAGGTAACCTCTGAATGGTAAATCATCACATGTCAGATTCTTCTACCTTCTCATTGGTAAAATTCTTAATGATTCCATTAAGAGGCAGTCTCTTAATGACCATTCGGAGGCTACCAAACAGCCCCTAAATGGACAATATGGAAAGAAGATAGCTGTTATATTGAATGAGTTTGGTGAAGAGATTTGAGTTGAGAGAGCTATGATCAATGAAGGTGAAGGTGGTGCACTTGTTGAAGAATGGGTCGAGCTCGCAAACGGCTGCATTGGCTGCACTGTTAAACACAGTTTGGGTCAAGCATTGGAACTAACTTGTCTAGAAGAAAGATATCTAATCATCTGAGCTCACATTAGCAAATCTGTTAATCATGCTTGTGATTTTGATAAATATTATTGTTATGGTTATTGGTCTTCCTTTGGATTCATGTTTGCATTTGTGTGATCGCTTCTATCTTTAACTTGCATGCTGTAATTTATAAGGGGAACAAGTCAAATGGGTTGAAACTTTAAAGGCCCAAAATTGGCGCATTTATAACTCATTAAGTGAGTCGAAATTGGCCCATGCATAACTCATTTAAGTAAATGGGCCGAAGTTGTCACATAATTTTTGTAGTATCAGGGGCGGATCTAGTGTATAACAGGGGGTAACGCCCGCTACCTGTTGGCGCTCTGGCTGGCGGTAGTGTAAAATTAGTGTAAATTTTGGAAAAATTTGACGTTTTTTCTATTTCGTTACCGCTTATTTATAAAACGTTACCGCTTGGCGCGAATCCTAGATCCGCCACTGTGTAGTATGTTTGCAGGCTGCAGCTTTGTGAAGACCAGTTTTTTACCACTTAATTTAAATGTTTGATAGATGTTAAGCGGTTAGGGTTGAAATCTGAAGGTTGTAAACATATTAAGTGATAGCCTAATTTCGCACATCGTTAAATATGATTACAATAACAATATAATAACATTAGTATTTTTAAAGAAAATATTTTGTTAGGTTTAATGTATTTGAACACAGTTAGATGACTTGCAATCCATCCGACCGTCGAAAACCCTTTTGACCCATTTCGTTTAATTAAATCTTTTAGCTAAACTCGTCTGTTTACTCAAACCGACCCATTTATAGGTAAATGGGTCGAAATGTTCACCCTTTTTTACTAAAAGAATTCATATTTGCTTCCGCGATAGATTTTGTCTCAGAATGTTTAGTTAATTTTCACAAGTGCGTTTATGGCTTGAGGAGATCCGTCACTAAGAGTATACGGTGTTGAGGGGTTTGAAAATGAGGCATTATGCGACATCTGGACGACAAGTAAGCACGCGTCAGAAATGGGGCGTGGTGCAAAAACGGGATGTGTGGGAGGGGGTATGAAAGAGTGGCATTATTCGACACGTGACACACACTTTTTGTTATTATTAAATGGAGACAATTATCCTTTTAACGAAATTAATATACTCCATGCTAGATTTTAACGCCCACACCGGGTGGTCTAAACAAGGATATTATTGTGGAGTCCCTTAGAGCTTGTGCCTCAACTGGTTGATTGTTGTAACCAGTTATCAGTGCGTGTTCACAACTGTGTTATAGAATATTTAAATTAAATATTTAGTGGAAAAAAGATATGTTATTGCTGAAAAATATCATTTATGAGCTTGAGTTATCCTAAGTATTCTAAGAAGCTAAGATATGTTATTGCTGATATGGTTATCTATAGTTGGATTAAATATATAGTAACAATATAACAATATAATCACAGGGACCAAGAAATGGTGACGATAAATATATTTTTATGATTAAATTAGGTTAGAAACTGTTCAACAACCTACGTTTACTTCGTATTTTTTAAGTTTAAAAGCTATAAAAAATTATCATTGTTTTTTTTTGAAATGAGAAAGAATATAAATCATTAGGGGACTAGGGGTGGAATCACTAGTGATGGATTCTATCACTCCCACTCTCCAATCAAAGCATGACATGTCATCAACCATATTTCTATCACTAGTGATAGAAATGGACTAGGGGTGGAATCACTAGTGATGGATTTTATCACTAGTTGGAAAAAACGGTAAAAAGCAACGTTCAAAAAAAAAAACGGTCAAAAAAATCAAAGTTTCACGCGTGCTCGATTTAACGCGTTTACATTTCCACGCGTTATCAATGGTGTGGCGGCGGTGTTGCGTTGTTTTTTAACGCGTTAAAAATGGTGATCACGGGGGTGCCCCGAGTCCCCTTATAAGTCTAGTAAATTCAACCTAAAAATCTTGTAATAATATGGTAAGTTACCTTTAAAGTTGTAATATGATTATAGTCCACTTAAATATATCAATTTTATACAGATTACGCTATTTATTTTTTGCTTATTAAGACCGTTAGATACGGAATTCCTTGGGGCCGTTACCCAACAAAATGCCCTTATAGGGTCAACAATAGTTTCAATATACTTTTGGAGTAGATAAGAGTAGACTAATTATTGTGGGTAAGCTCCCATTCTTAACTTTTTTTTGAACGGTAGATAAACTGGATTTCTAGCTGACTCCAAAGGACCAATATATGCTGTTTAAACCCCTCACCCCAAGTTCGAATTCCTCCCAGAGGTGCTCTCCCATTCTTAACTACCTTATGAATTATACAATTGGAGCATATTTGCATTTAGTAAAATGCACGATTTAATGATTAATTATTTTTACATAAAATGCATACGATGTAGAAACATCTTTTCATATGTTACATCTATAAACTACAAACCAAAGGCTAGTTGGTTGGTCTACCGGTAGCATTGTGGCTTTCCTTATGAAAGGTCGTGGTTGATGCCTTGTCTTGAACAATTTGCTCTGGATAGAGTCAGATGAATTTCTCAGTTGTGAGTTTTCTTCTGGACAGGTGGGTTGGGTCACCACGTTCTGTTCTTTGTTCTTTGGACGGAAGAATAATCCATTTGTCATGGTGATCTTGGGTTTTGCTTTTAAAAAAACATGTATAAACCATAAAATTCAAGGTTGGTTCAAAAATAAACCTTACATTTCATCCAAATGATTTAGGTGGTGTTTGTTTTTCTAAAAAAAAATTTGCGCAGGCACTTCTGTCTGGGTCGCGCAGACATTGACATCTGCAGACTGTTTGTTTTTTCAAAGACGTTTCATTAAAAAACGTCTGCGCGAGCTCTTCTTGGTGCAGACTTGCCCAACCACTTCTAAGATCTTCTAAGGTCTGTAGAAGGTTAAACACCACCACCTACCACTACCGTCCACCACCACGTCCACCACCCACCACCGTCCATCACCACCACCACTGTCCACCACCACACACCGTCCATGTCCACCACCCACCACCACCGTCCTGCACCACCCACAATCATCGTCTGTACACCATCACCCGTTTATTTTAAACGTCTACATACGTTAAAAAACAAACAGACTTCTTCTTACAGATTGCAGAGGTTTGATCCATCTCTTCTTCTACAGACGTTGCAGATATGGTCCGCAGACATTTTACCTCTTAAAAAACAAAGAGCACGCCCATGGCGTTATAGCCTAGTGACATTTTGAGGGTGAGATAAGACTTTGGAACCAATAGGTCCCGTGTTCGATTCCCACAAAGGAGGGTTTTTCTATATTTATTGGGTTTTCTCCTGAATTGGTATATAGACATTATGCCTAGTGAAGATGGATATAATCAGATGGTTCCGCTCGTAACACGATGATACTCAAATTGTCCGTCAGTGATCTAAGTTTGCCATAAAAAAAAATAAAAAAAAAAAACAAAGAGCACCTTACTAAATTAAACAATCATAGTTTACCCTAATTTAATGAAGTACTTTTATTAAAACCATGATAATCATAATGACAAACCAAATTAAATGAGCTAACCGCTTATAACAAAAAAGAAAAATATTAAACAAATAAGATTAGCCCTAAAAAGTAAGTTTGAATAACGTTGAAAATACTCAAACTCAAACGATTAACCGAATTCACTCCGTTAGAAACTCTCTCATCGTCAATGGTGAATCAGAAGTAGACCGTTATCCCCCAAAAAGCTTAACTGAATCACCGCATCTGCATATATATTCTCCACTTTCAACCGTCTGGTAAACCCTAATCATTACCATTCCTTATTTAACATTCATTCGCGCAAGTTACGTAACTGTATGTTTAATGCATCTATCTTATCTTTTTCAGCTGTATTGATTGATTTCCTTTGTTCAGATCCGTATAGATTATCTGAATTTTGGTGTCACTTGTTGAATTGTGTATGTTCCTCTGCATTGTTATGTTAAATTAGGTTTTAATACGAAGTTATGATGATGATTGTAGGTTGATTTGAAGATATTTTGTTCTGCTGCTTTTGGTTATTGAACTGAAAACTGTTTGTTTTTCCGAATTGTGTCTCTTCGTCTGAATTTTGGTGCCACTTGTTCAATTGTTTATGTTTATCTGCATATACAAAGTTGTGATGAAAAATTGTAGGTTGATCTGAAGATATTTTGTTTATGCTGCTTTTGGAATTGTGTCTGATTTTTTTTTTTTTTTTTTTTTGCAATTTCATGTTATATTAAGTTTTAATAAGAAATTGTGTTGACGATTGCAGGTTGATCTGAAGATATTTTGTTCTGCTGCATTGGTTATTGAACCATAAACTGTTTGGTTTTGGAATTGAGGAATCTGAAGCTCTGTGGTTGCTCATTTTCTCGATCTGATTTAGTTCTTATCGTTAGGTGTTTAATCTTGATTTCATGGTTTGATGACATGAGAATACGAGATTGTGCAATTAGGTGTCATGATTGTAGATAGCTTACATGTGCCTGTGGAAATCGACGCTTTCACGAGTGATACTTCAGAGAGTTTTTATGATATGATACGTCAACCGTTGTATGACGTGTATTTTGGGAGTATGAGGTGAAACGCTACAAGTTGTGGAATTGGATTGCGCGTTTGGATATGAGAAGGCACTTGATCAGAAAACTTTGTTTGGTTTTTGGCCCTAGATTTCCGAGGATATGGTTAATCCTTTGTCCTGTTAGTGTTGTTGTGCTTATTGTGTTGTCTAGTTCATCTTCTACTTCATTTGATTCTGCCACGTTGACGGTGAAACCAGACATTTACGCAAACTACCGGAGGCTAAAAGACCAAGCGGTAAGTGACTATCTGGATTTAACTAGTTTATCGTTAGGAGTTACTAAACTGAAGGAGATTAAGCTTTGCGGAAGGGAAAGAGAGCACTATGTTCCTTGCTACAACGTATCCGCAAATCTGTTAACCGGGTTTAAATACGGTGAGGAGTTTGATCGCCATTGTGAAGTTTCGAAAGGCGAACCTTATTGTTTGGTTCGTCCTCCAAAAGACTATAAAACGCCCCTGAGTTGGCCAGTCGGTAGAGATGTAATATGGAATGAGAATGTAAAGATAACCAAAGATCAATTCCTTTCTTCCGGAAGCATGACGAAAAGGTTGATGCTAATGGAAGAGAACCAAATTTCGTTCCGCTCAGATGATGGTGTCAAAGATTACTCCCACCAAGTGGCGGAGATGATAGGATTGCGGAATGATGTGGAATTTTATCAAGCTGGTGTAAGTGTTATCATATACTTTACTGCTCTTCTTTACTACATTTATTATGACTTTATTAGTAGCGGCTAATAGGGCTGCAAATTAACCAAACATTCAGCGAACAGTTCCTGAACCGTTCGTTTGTGATCATTCGTTTAATAAATGAACGAACAAGAACAAGAAATTTCGTTCGTTTAGTTAAATGAACGGACATGAACAGAGGTCAAGTTCGTTCATGTATGTACATGAACGTTCGGTAACGTGTTCGTTTGTGTTTGATAGTTCGTCAGTGTTTTTAATTATTATATTTGATTTGAATACTTCAAAATTCCGACAAATAAAATATTTAATAAGTATCAGTGTATTATATATTATGTTCATGAACGCTTACTTGTGTTCGTTTGTGTCCATGAATGTTCGATTGCGTTTCTTACCTAAAATTAACGAACATGAACACATTCATTTCCTTAATGAACGAACACGAACAGAAAATCTCGTTCGGTATGTGTTCATGAACACATATATTTCCTTAACAAGTGTTCGTTCGGTTCATTTGCAGCCCTAGCGGCTGGTCTTATGATGCCAGCTGGATTTTCTGATTACCTTTATGAAACCTTGGATCTTATTTATGTTAAATGGTGTCAACAGGTGCGCACGGTTCTTGATGTTGGTTGTGGGTTTGGTAGCTTTGGGGCTCATTTGCTTTCACTGAAACTAATGACTGTCTGCATGGCTGCATATGAGTTAACCGGTAGTCAAGTTCAAATATCTCTTGAAAGAGGTCTTCCCGCCATAATCGGCAACTTTAATTCGAGGCAGCTTCCATTTCCATACTTGTCATACGACATGGTTCACTGTGCAGAGTGCGGTATTCTATGGGATGACAAAGGTACTTCATTTTACATGGAGTAAAATGCCATTTTCGTCCCTGAGGTTTGGCCAGTTTTTGCGACTTTCGTCCAAAGGTTTGTTTTTCCGCATCTGGATCCAAAAGGTTTGAAATCTTTCCATTTTCATCTGGCTTGTTAACTCCATCCATTTTCTCCGTTAATTCAGGGGTATTTCCGTCTTTTTGTTAACTTAAAAGGGAAATTCAGTTTTTTACAGGGGTATTCGGTCTTTTTACATGAAGTGAAAAAGACCGAATTGCCCTTTTAAGTTAACAAAAATACGGAAATATCCTTAACTTAATGGAGAAAAATTGGATGGTGTTAACGAGTCAGATGAAAATGGCAAGATTTCAAACCTTTTGGATCCAGATGCGGAAAAACAAACCTTTGGATGAAAGTCGCAAAACCGGCCAAACCTCAGGGACGAAAATAGCATTTTACTCTTTTAGATGTGAAATTCATCTTGTATTTTTCTCTCACCTTTGGTGATACTAACAATGTTTTCATGAATCAGATGGATTGTTACTTATTGAGGCTGACCGGATACTTAAGCCTGGAGGCTACTTTGTTTTACATGGAAGTTCGTTAAGTACAAAGAAGGGAAGCATGGCCAGCCCGATCGAAGAATTTGCCCGAAAAATCTGTTGGACTTTCGTAGCTCAGCAAGAAGAAACTTTCATCTGGCAAAAAACCGTTGATCCGCAATGCTACTTATCTAGGTGAGACTAGCTGTAATAAGTTTCACCTTATATATATTATTGTGAGTAAATTGCCATTTTCGTCCCTGAGGTTTCGCTACTTTTGCGACTTTCATCCAAAGGTTTGTTTTTCCGCATCTGGATTCAAAAAGCTTGAAATGTTGCCATTTCATTCAACTCGTTAACTCCATCCATTTGTTAGCGTTAAGTCAGGGGTATTTTCGTCTTTTTAGACATTTTTGTGATGATTAAAGGGTTTGGGTGGGGGGAAAGTCAACAGAGGTGGTTCTTTATTTCTTACAGTGTTTTTTATTTTAATAATAAAATGTCCAAAAAGACGGAAATGCCCCTCATTTAACTTAGAAAAATGGATGGAGTTAACGAGTTGGATGGAAATAGGAAGATTTCAAACCTTTTGGATCCAGATGCGGAAAAATAAACCTTTGGACGATAGTCGCAAATGTGGCCAAACCTCAGGGACGAAAATGACATTTTACTCTATTATTGTTTACTCGTTCTAGTTTTGGGTAACAATTTAGAAATTTATTGAAATCTATTTTGCCGTCAATTGTAGCATTCAGGGTGTGATTCCACCTTGTAGAGAAGAAAGAGAAGATATTCCATCGTATTATCAGCCACTTGCATCTTGTGTGGGCGGGACCACCAGCAAACGCTGGGCCCCCATTCAAAATCGGTCTTCCAGTTCCCAAATCACCCCTGCTGCGCTTGAAAATTATGGAAAGTATTATTCTTGTGAAATATTATAACTGCAGACAACTGTTATTACACCTAACAATGTTGATGTAATTGGTCAAATCTTTCTGCAGGAATTCAACAGGATGAATTCTACGAAGACTTTGAATCGTCGTTAACAGCTTTAAGAAATTACTGGTCTTTGCTCACACCCTTGATTTTTTCTGATCACCCTAAACGGCCGGGTGATGAAGATCCGTTACCTCCGTATAATATGATAAGAAATGTGATGGACATGAATGCGCGTTATGGTGGTTTGAATGCTGCATTTTTGGAAGAAGGAAAAGCTGTTTGGGTGATGAATGTTGTTCCTATTAGGGCTCGTAATACACTCCCAGTTATATTTGATCAAGGTTTTGCTGGCGTTTTGCATGATTGGTAAGTAATTAGTTTCTTATTCATGTATTTGTGAATTTCGTTGTACATATAGGTCATTAAAAGATGATCCCTTGTTCCGTTTGGGTGAATGTAGTAGACTTCCAAATCGTGAAATAAAATTTGCTACTATGTGTGTAGGTGTGAACCATTTCCCACGTATCCACGAACATATGACATGCTTCATGCAAATGGGCTTCTTTCATACCTTATTTCCGAACGATGCAGCGTCACAAATTTGCTTTTGGAGATGGATCGTATCCTACGCCCTGAGGTATATATAATCATTTAGTCCTCTACATTTGAAAAAAAATAGTTAAATACATCAGATAACTAACTATTGTTTTATTATAGTTTTTATAATCATAACGAGTACATTTTTATTTTTATAATATTTTGGAAAGAATGAACGAAAAATATATGCGGATCCACTGTGATTATTTTGACCCATACTACAAAATGCAACTTATAGCTTTGTTCTCTTGCAGGGATGGGTTGTTCTTTCGGATGACGTGGGGTCCATAGAGAAGGCCCGTGCCGTTGCTACACAAATTCGATGGGAAGCAAGGGTCATTGATCTTGAAAATGGTAGTGACCAGAGAATACTTGTCTGCCAAAAGCCGTTTGTACGAAGATGAATCCTGCAACCAAACACGGTTTAAACCTTCCTCTGATCATTCGACGTTAAAACTCTGGTAACTACTCTACATTTTTCATGCAGTATTTCGATCCCTTTACTTATGAAACGGGTCAAGCTGCTTGACCTACATGGATATGTACCAAAAGCAAGTGTTACCCAATCCGTCCATTTTGGCACCTCTAATATAAACCTGTTGTACCAGGCGCAAGTCAGGTGAGAGGCTCTACGCTTAAATTTTGGCATGACATATTCGTAGATAAAAAGAAGCTTGAGATTGAACCGAAACACTTGCAGGATGTGTAGATTGGAGAAAGTTTTGTTGTCTCAAAATTTCTTGAGTGTTTTTTGTTTTGTTAATTTTTTCCGTACCTTTATGAAGTAGCAATTCATTCATCCAAATTTCTCTCTTTGTATGTGTGTTCCTTGATCAGTTTTGTTACCTGAATTCCATTTTGTATGGAACATCACTTGAGTGAATAGGGTTTAATTTTTATATATATAACGGCTGAGTCGCACATTCACTAAACCTATTCCCGAATCTACATCAATGTTCACCGTATGACTAGAACCTTCAACCACTTGGGAAGGAACATTTCTTTATTATATACAATGATACGTTGATACCTCTACGTTACAAGCCCTTTCGGTTCAACCACTTGGGAAGGAACATTTCTTTATTATATACAATGATACATCGCCTTTAGGCTACAAGCCTTTTTTGTAGGTCTGGTCATGTGTTTAACTAAGCCTTTTGACCAAAGAAAGCAACATTTTTCACTTGATGTACCCAATTGTTTGAAAGACAATTAGATAAAATTTTATCATGTTATACCAGGGTTAAGTTCTCATTTAAATGTCATGATTACAAATAAATTATACAATAAAAATCGCATGCTCTTCTATAAAGATATTAATAAGAGCATCCGTAATAAAGAGAACTTTAGTCAATTTTATGCACATTTGTCTGTTTTTTCCATTCTTGCTATTGTGGCTCTCATTTTTTAAGGATGTTTTTGGGCGCACCGGCCATACTTGGTGAAAAAAACATGGTGTAGTCCTTTGTACTAGATATTGTATATATATTATAGAGTGAGAATTAGTGGTGGACATGTCTCTTTAATTATATGAAGAAAGAGATGATTGGTTAAAAAATAAAAATCGGTGATGATATGATAACGTTTTTTGGTTTTCTTTTTGGGTGTGTTTTGGGTCTTTTTGAAGAATGAGTGTTTTTTTATTAGACGGCTGACTAGGCACGTTTTTTAGTCTCCTTATTGTTGATGGTCTAATAATTTTTTTCTATATTCACACTACATTACTTTATTTCTTTATTAACACCCGACTAACTCCTACACTGAAATATGATTAGAAGACCTATATAACTAATAAAACATATAAAAGGACAAAAGTAAGATACCATTACTACTAAGACCACCCGTAGTGGGGCGTGATTTTCTAAAAAAATTGAAAAATAACGCCCCAAAACGCCCTCACTACCATTACATGGGGCGTTATTTAAAAAAAAAATCAAAAAAATGAAGTTTGGCGTTTTAATAATAACGCTGATACAAGTTTGGCCCATGTTTGTTTAACCAATCAATTTGGCACATGTGTCTGACAACTTTGGAGAACCCCCATGCAACTTTGACTAGCCAATCATCATCCATCTCTTTGCTTTTTTTTTGTTTAATGATTGGAAGGGGCATTATCAGGCATTATTCCCACTACGCCACTTTTGCAATAATGCCCCATGCTGACTGGGATGACATGTGTCGGATAATGCCCCATGATGGGGGCATTATAACAATTTACCACTACACATGGTCTAATAAAAGCAGCAAATATGATAAATAAAAGAGATTATAAAATACAAAGGGATATAAATAGAAAGTAGAGATTAGAATGTTCCGAGAGAATGGGATCTGGAGTCCCTGAAATAACCACACAATATGCGCCCTATTCTCCCCCATTTCTTCATAATAAATAACATCAGATCATCATTTTACTCCTTCTAGCATTTACACTATTTCGATCAACAAAATGTCCAACGACAAGGAACGAGAAACTCATGTTTACATGGCCAAGCTGGCCGAACAAGCCGAGCGTTACGAAGGTGTATTATCATATCAACTTAATTCACCTGCTCATTTAGGAACATGCGTGACAGTTTATTTCCATGCACATTCGTGTTTTTAGATACATACATCTTATGATTGATTAGGAATGTTGTTATGATTCTGTTGATCAACGATCAATCTAAGTCGTATAATGCAATGAAGTGAAGTTTTAGGTGTGCAATATGACATGGACTTCTTATATTGTTTTTGAATGTGTTGCGTGTGTTTTTAACGTGGATCTGATAGTGTTAGATCAATCGGAATGTTGTTTCGATCAGTAATTTGGCGTTGAGTAGCGGTGGATCGTTGATTTGTCCTGAGTTTGTAATGTAAGATGTATTGCATTCTTCCTTACAGTGGCGGATCCAGGGGTGTTTTGGGGGTTCCCGGGAACCTCCTCGGTTTGGAAAAAAATGAAAAAAATAGTGGAAATTTTATATGATTTAGAAAAAAAATAGTGAGAATTAGTGAAAATCTAGCAAAAGGAACCCGGTAAAAAAAATCCTGGATCCGCCACTGCTTCCTTATCACTATGCTTAATGCTTTAGATTATTCCGATAATTTGAAAATTTGGTGTGTTTTCAGCATGCATTAGTGTAATTTGGAATCTTGCTATGATCGTATCATAACGCCCCGCTTGCGGTATGCGCATATAATGTATATATGTGTGGCCATCGGGGGGCAAAGGTGAAAGTGCACTAATTTTAACGTTATTTTACTAATTATCGTGAAAATAACGTTAAAAGCTGAGGACAGTTAATCATGCATCATGTGGTGGCGTTGATAGCTGAAAGACAAAAGGGTACATGCACTAATCGGTCTTTGTCCCGATTGCTGAGTGTTATGTGTCTTATGTCCAAGGCTTGATGCAAAACTACTATCAAGCCGGGGGTCTCACTAGAAGCAGCCTCTCTATTCCTACAGGGTAGGGTAGAGGTAAGGTTGTCTACATCTTACCCTCCTCAGACCCTACCTTTGCTTTGCTATTGGTGGGATTTACTGAGTATGATGATGATGATGTTATGATCCGTAACGCTGCAGCCGTATAATTTGTTATATAAGCAATATGTTGCCCGTATGGAAGTTTATTTTGTCCATCTGCGTGTTCAATATCAGCTCCAAGACGAAACACAAGTTTATCAATCGTATATATCCTTAATATAATAAAGAAATTAAAAAAAAAAAAGCCTAATCCGAATGAAGTAACAAATTTGGACTGCTCATATTGCAGGTGTATGCGTGTATATATGACGGTTATCAGTTATTGTTAGTTATAGATTTTTTTTTATTTTGTTTCAGAGATGGTTGAATGTATGAAGAGTGTCGCGAAACTAAACGTCGAACTGACTGTGGAAGAGCGAAACCTGCTTTCAGTTGGGTACAAGAATGTGATTGGTGCAAGGAGGGCATCTTGGCGAATTATGTCGTCAATTGAACAAAAGGAGGAATCGAAAGGAAACGAAAGCAACGTTTCCTTAATTAAGGGCTACTGCAAAAAGGTTGAAGATGAACTCGCCAAAATCTGCAGCGACATTCTTGAAATCATAGATAAGCATCTCATACCCTCTTCTGGCTCAGGGGAAGCTACTGTTTTTTACCACAAGATGTGAGTCATGTTGTGTTATTATTCTATTATTGTATTTTGTTTCAGTTGGATACAACTAGTTTGTTTAAATCCGTTTCTATCCTGTTATCAAACCCATACCCAGGGTAGGGATCCTGTACATTAATCCAGAAGTGTGAGAAGTGTATTATAACACTATATCTAACACTATATAACACCATATAAACACCGTATAACACTATGTAAGACCATATAACACCATATAACACTATGTAACACTATATAACACTATATAACAATATATAACACTATACATCCATCATAGACATGCTATCAGACAAAATATAGTGTTATATTTGTTATATAGTGTTACATAGTGTTATATGGTGTTATATGCTGTTACATATTGTTATACGGTGTTTATATGGTGTTATATAGTGTTATATATAGTGTTATAATACACTTCTCACACTTCTGGATTAATGTACAGGATCCTCTACCCCCATACCCATACCAGTGATTCTTGAGTGCAAACCAAACACCACTGAAATACATGGTTGTATGAATCCCTAGATGCTAGTCGGTCGGTGGGTTACCGACTACCTATTAATCAGGATTAGTCGTGATTAATCGGATTGGGATTTATATATGTGATTTTTAGTTTTATACATACATATATATATATATATATATAATATATACACATTTTCATATGTATTTTTTCAAGTAGACTGGTTTTAACCCCTCCTCTACCCATTTTTTAATTATACAACATTAATCTCCGGAATTTATAGGTTTTGGCCGGAATCTGACCAGAATCTCACTGGAATCACTTATTCCCGGCCGACCAGGGCCGATTGTCTGGCCGATTACGGCCGACTAGCGATTAATTCACGAGTAAATTACAAAAATCGTCCTTTATGTATGTCACTTATTGCAAACGGTGTCATTTATCTTCAATAATTACAGAAAACGTACTCGATGTTTGCAAACCCTGGCAAGTTATGTCCTTTAGCCCTAACTCAGTTAATTTTTGTGGTTAAATCTGACCAAATGGACCCCACATGAGGGTATTTTTGTGGTTAAATCTGACCAAATGGACCCCACATGAGAGTAAAATGACCAAAATACCCTCATGTGGGGTCCAGTTGGTCAGATTTAACCACAAAAATTAACTGAGTTAGGGCTAAAGGACATAACTTGCCAGAGTTTGCAAACATCGAGTACGTTTTCTGTCATTATTGAAGATAAAGGACACAATTTGCAATAAGTGACATACATAAAGGACGATTTTGGTAATTTACTCTTAATTCACCGATTACCAAAAAAGTTAGCAGTTACCGATCGACTAGCGATTAATCGCCGATTAATCCATCACTGCTGAAACATACAAAGATTTCCCATACTTGACCTTTTGGTCTGGCATGCTACTTTAGGCAAGGAAGTTATGTGGTTAGTAGGATCATAACTTCTTATTAGATCACAAGTTAGGAATTAAATTTCACCGTTCGTTCTTATTGATACCAAATTAAAAACGCCGCAGTGTGTTCAATATATTCCTTGACGTGTGTTGCTTAGGGGTGCAAACGAGCCGAGCCGAGCCCGAGCTTGACCAGGCTCGAGCTCAATTAATTCATGAGAGCTCGGGCTCGAGCTCGGCTCGTTTGTATTTTCTCAAGCTCGAGCTCGGCTCGGGCTCGGCTCGTTTATTATCTATTAATTTTTATATTAAATAAAAATTATATAAATATTAGACCTTTTAGGCTCGCGAGCTCGATAAGTGAAGCTCGGGCTTGGGCTCGTTTACTAAATATGCTTATTTTTAGGTTCGATGTCGGCTTGTAAACAAGTTTGAATAAGCTCGGCTCATTTACCCTAAGGCTCGATAAGGCTCGACGAGCCTAACGAGCTTCACATGCGAGGCTCGAGCTCGGGCTCGATAAACAAACGAGCTTTATTTTAGGCTCAAGCTCGGCTCGGGCTCGATAAGGCTCGGCTCTTTTCGAGCTTTTTCTCGAGCCGATCTCGAGTCGCTCGCGAGCCGCTCGGCTCGTTCGTTTGCACCAATATGCTTATATGTTCAAATTTTGAATTTCTGAATTATTTTAATTATGTTCAATCTGGATACAGGAAAGGTGACTACTATAGGTACCTTGCTGAATTCAAGACGGACCAAGAAAGGAAGGATGCTGCCGAACAGTCATTGAAAGGCTACGAGGCACGTTTCACCATTTTCTCTTTTCTTTTACTCTTACGTGACGTTGGGGTGGCAATCAGAACTTTTTTTTATCTGAACTAAAACCGTTACTTTTTTAAAACGGCCCATTTTGACCTGTTACTCAACCCGCCTGTTTTGCCAGGCTTACAACGAAGCAATGATCAGTTGTCGCATCGCATTTATATGATATTTTTTTTTCTTTATATAATATTTCGTTGTTTGTTTAGGCGGCTGCTGCTGCTGCAAACACGGAACTCCCTTCAACCCACCCAATTCGTCTCGGTTTGGCTCTCAACTTCTCAGTGTTTTACTATGAGATTATGAATTCACCCGAAAGGTATTTTTACGCAACCTGTTCTTTCTTATCGAACAAATGTACGATAAAATGATTATGAATTAACATTGTAGGGCCTGTCATTTGGCTAAACAAGCTTTTGATGAGGCAATTGCTGACCTGGACTCCTTAAGTGAAGAATCTTACAAAGATAGCACCTTAATCATGCAGCTCTTGAGAGATAACCTCACTCTTTGGACCTCTGATTTGCCCGAAGATGGAGGTATCGAAAATCCTTCTTGCGTATTGTTTTCGTAATCATAAATCATGCATTAAACATTTACAACCTTTTCTTGATGACACAAAAAAAAAGTGTTTTGACTGATACAGGGGTGTGAATTTTTGACACGACCCGAAAACATGACACAAACATGACACAAACATAACACGAAATTCGCGGGTTTGGGTTTAGTCTAAGCAGGTTTGGGTCAGTTTCAGGTTGAACCCGTTTAGCTAAACGGGTCGGGTTCGGGTCAACCCAGTTGGGTTGGCGGGTTGACCTGTTTATATTATATTATAGAGTTAACTGCCATTTTAGTCCCTTTGGTTTGTTCGCTTTTGCCATTTCAGGCCAATTTTCAAAAATGCACCAGTTTCCTCCCTGGCATACTGGAAAAGTGTCACTTCAGTCCAAAAATTAAAACTCAGTTAAGTCAGACAGGTTAAATGAAGGGTATTATTGTCAATTCATATATCTTTTATTTTCACCTTATTTTATGAATTGACAATAATACCTTCATTTAACCTGTCTGACTTAACTGGGTTTTAATTTTTGGACTGAAGTGGCACAATATGTCAGAGAGGAAATTGGTGCATTTTTTAAAATTGGTCTGAAATGGCAAAAGTGAACAAACCACAGGGACGAAAATGACAGTTAACTCTATATTATATTTTTTAGAATATTTGTATGTCATAAATTAAATTGGGTGTGTATTTATGCCATAATTATAACTTAAAAAGAGAAATTGACACACGATTTTATAAGTTAAATGTAACTGTATTATATGCATTTGTGATTTTTAGTAAATTTTGATTTTAATTTATTAATTTGCGAAAAAAAAAATTATAAATAAAAAAATCGGGTTGAACGGGTCGTGTTCGGGTCAACCAGCGAATATTTGGGTCGTCTTCGGGTTTGTATGTGTATGCATGACACCATTTTTTGGGTTCGGGTCGGGTTGAACCCGCGAACACGACCCGTTTAGCACCCCCCCCCCCAACTGATACCAGTATTGACCCGTTTTGACCCAAACCGGTTAGCTAACCGCCCCGTTTTGAATTGTGTCTTCAGGTGACGAAAACCAGCCCAAGGGTGAAGAATCAAAACCAGCCGAACCAGAGGTTAGCACTACATTTTAGTTTATGAACGGGTTTGACCGAACACCTAATGTTTTTTTTCGCAGAAGCCGAAGTGATGGGAGATCAATATCAAGCCCAGCCCAAGGCGACGACGGCGGGTTGTAGGCGTTGAAGTTCTCGGCATGTTCCGGCTTTTCTCACAAGTATTCTTGTTTTGAAAAGTTTGGTATCTTTTTATACAAAACCGAATTAATCAGTCAACCCAAAACTACAAAAAGAATCTGGACAATTTTATTAAAAAAAAATCTGCTTGGTTTTTGGATCTTGTTTGAGTTTTATTTTGTTGAATTTACTACTTGTCATAAGAGCTTTGGCCCATTCAATGTTGTGGTCTGGTCCAGATATTTGGCTCTGTTTGCCTGTGTTTTCAAGTTGTTGAAATTTGTTGTTCTCTTTTGCTTGCTCTATTTAACCGACCATTCTCATATTTTCTTGTTAGTTTTTGACAATTTAAACTTATTTATATCAAATACGAATCAAATGAGGTTATATAATAGATAACACGACACGAATAATAAAAAAATTATAACTAGAAGGGAATTGTTTAATTTTCTACGATCTTTTGAGATATCAGATGAGGTTATATAATAGATAACATGACAGGAATAATAAAAAAAATTATAACTAGAAGGGAATTGTTTAAGTTTTTACGATCTGTTGAGATATTTCAGTTAAAGAGGCACGGTTAGAAAGAGAAACTAACTTTTTTTTCGAGCGTATTTGTCTAGTCTTGGAATTAACTAGACGGACGCTAGTGTGTCCATATTATGGATTTGATACATATTTTCTGGATGTTACAAACTTAGTCCAATGTTTTGCAATAAGGTAACACTAATCACTAATGGTCCTCGCCTAGATAGGGTAACATATTTAACTATTTATGTTACGTGAGTGTGAAATGTCTAAAATACACCTTGTATTAAATTAAACTAATAATAACGAATAAAATTTCATTAAGACAGTGTTACCCGCTTGCAAAATATTGGGCTATGTTGGTAATTTTTAGAATGAACTATTGAAATTAATGATGATTATTCTACTATGTTTGAAGTTATTAAACAAGGTGTGACTTATAAAGTGGATGATAATGACTTTAATAAGCTTAAATGTGTTTGGTTGTCAAACAAGATTCTAAAGTTGGGTTAGAATCAATTGTTTTCTCTATGTTGTGCATCAGGATCATGTCAAGACACATTTTGATTAGATTACATGCACTTGAATATGACTAATGCATATTATGTTTTCAATGCACATAATCAGTTGTGCATTAGGATGATGTCAATAGCATCTTCATTAGAGTACATAAAAGTTGAATAGCTGCTACACATTAAGTTTTGAATGCACATAAGCCTTTACACATGAAACGCACAATTGGACTTACTTATAAGTTACACAACTGCACATTAAGTTTTGAATGCACATAGGACTTTACACATGAAATGCACAATTGGACTTACATATAAGTTGATTAGCTGTTGCACATTAAATTTTGAATGCACATAAGCCTTTACACATGAAATGCACACGGGTTCTTTTCTCATTGTATGCACAATTGGACTTGCTTATAAGTTGAACAGCCATGATAGACTTTGTTTTACACAACTGGATTTACCAAACTCAGGAACATGGATGATAGACTATTTTATGCATAGTAGGATTTGTCAATCACTTGAACTGTTTGACCAGATAAAAAGGTCACAAGTGAAAGTCAAACCCAACCCAACTTCGAAAAGTCAAACCCAGTTCAACTTATAAACTGCATTCCAATTCTGGTTACATGTGTTGATCTCTTGTTGTTGTGTTAGAACCTTGATATTGTTGTTTAATTAATGGCTAAAGGTGGTTTGTTACTAGATTAGAAAAACATTTGAAAATGGAGGGAAATTAAGAAATCAACATGCAGGGACTGATGTTGTAAGTAAAGTATTAGGGGTATTTTAGTCTTTTCACAGATTTACAAACGGTCAGTGAGAGGGTCTTGATTGTGAGCAATTGAAAACGCAAGAGACTGGAGTGTTGAATTTTTTAAAATAAGGACTGAACCTGAGGTTGGATGTAAATCTCAGGGACTGAAACTGTTTACTCTAAAATTTTATCTTTTTTCATAAGACATGTGACCCACTTATTTATATGAATCTTTTTAATACTAGTGACAAATTGATGCATACTCATGAATTGCCAATCTTTTTTAATGCATGCAGGGGAGGAGCTTGTGAAACTAATCCTTTTTAATGTATGTTTAAAATTTAAATACTTCAATAACTTTTTTTAAATACATTTAACGAAGGAAAACTACAACAAGATCAAAAATGAGTTCATAGCTACAATTTGATACTTAAAACAAGAAGTTGATGACAAAATGTCCATAACTTCATTACACACTTCACATGCCTACCCTCCTTAAAAGAATTTCTATACCTTACATTTTCAAAGCACTTGTACAGTGCTTTTTATTTATTTATTATTATTATTCTAATTAGTCCATTTTAACCACTAGCATACTTTAGTTTTTTTTAGTAATTATTTTACTTTCAAATTGAATTGTTAGTGAAGTCATTTAATACTTTTTATTTTTTTCTTTTATTTATTTGATTATTTTTAATATAAATATTATAATATTTTTATTGTTGCAATTTCTTTTGGATAGACTTCTTTTTTCGCTTATAATCTAAAGAAATACAATATTTTATAAAATTCCGAGTATGCAATTATGATATGCTTATTTTTATCTATTTTTAGACATAAATTTTATTTAAAACCGAGTTGTACACATGAATATAAAATGATGTCGTTTACCTTTTTTTTTATTTAAGCAATATAATATGATGTTTTATAAGCTATTTACTCTTTTCATTACTCTTTTCATTATTTGAGTAACGATTCGTTAATGTTTTTATTCGAGCGAACATCGATACCAGCATTATAATTGGTTTTATGGTTTTCTTGACATCACGATATAAAATTCATTGAGTTTTTTGTATACAGTTAGACCGTTTACCTTTTTTTGTTATCATAAGTTGCATAATATAAAATTTTGAATACACGTTGCGACATGCTTAATTTAAATACGATTCAATAAAATTTTTAATCGAATAGGTAAATGTAGTTGATTTTTTTGTACTATGCCATAAAGAACCGAACCATACTGTTCGAACTATATCGATACCATTATTGTATTCGTTTTTATGATTTTCTCGACGTGACGGTACAAACTAATTGAAAATAAAGTTGTATTGGTAATACAGTAATTTTTAGTATCGTAAGCTATAGCGAGTGCTAGTGACCGAACCGATGCCCTGACTAAACAGCATGGGTACTAGTATCGGTATTTGTTTTTATAGTTTTCTATCAATATAAAACACGTGAAGATATCCTTTTGGGTGTACCTCTTTTGGTTGCTATAAGAACCGAGCCGATACGGTGTTGATACTTTAACGAATTGAGTTGATGCCGACCGTATGGCCGCCGCGAAGCGCGGAAATCCCACTAGTTATCTACAAATAATAACACATCTAGGAACACCATAAAAAAGTTATCATACATATACAAAACACATATCTACTCGCTCCGCTACACACGTGAACATGTCGTTCACACGAACTTGTGAACATATCGACATATGCTCGTTTCGTTTTTAAGTGCAACACTCCTTTCATATTAAAATAAATAAATTCTTGTATAGTATGCCACACGCACGTCGATGGTTCATAGCAACGACACTATAAAACATGTCTAAGGTCCCTAATAATTCAAATCTGCATCGCACTACAATTATTTTGCAAAACAAAATCGAACGTATGGTGCCACTTGATAAGCACAAAGAAATACAAGAAAAAACCTATAAATAATCCTCATTAGTCATGCCTACCAAACTGAACATTAAGCCAAGTCACTTACACCGGTTTAAAGATCTTACCAGCTGGCCCAATCGCAAAAACACTTCGCAAGCGCCATCACATGAAATCACGATAGATGCATTCAGAGCTCACTTGTGCACAACTACCACCTCTTAAGCATATTCGGTACTAAATTGAAGGTTAAATAATGTATCTCGTCGACTCTCGGCACCCATGCGGATTTTAAACTCTTTTGCGAAAGCGTCCACTTTATCATCACTTTCATAATCCATCTCTCTGACACAGCGTCTACGAACTTTTTTCAGAATCTCCTTTGTTGGTTCAAATCCTGCAGTAACCTGCTAGCGGTGCATCATGTAGTTAATATCCCGATATATCAGTGATATATCGGTTATCGGTGCCCTGCCGAGATAGCGGTACAAAATATTGGTCAGAATATCAGTACCGATAATATCAGCGATATTTGGCCGATATAGGACCGATATTTGATCAATAAATCACCGATTTTCCCGATATCAGTACCATTCTTCTTATTTCTATCGTTCATTTTTCTTCTTATTGCTGCAATTAGTGTTTTAAGTCTTAATTGTTAGTTGTTACTGTTAAATGTTACTGTTTTAAGTCTTAGTCAGTTCTTATTTGTTACAATTGTTAGTGTTAAATTGCTATATATATAAATTTAGCATGATATTAAAATTACCGATATCCCATCGCGATAACCGATATCTCAAATATCGGTCCTTGACCGATATCCGATATTTTACCGCAATAACTACTTAGGGTGCATGATAGCATATATCATCAGTCAATCATAGCTTAAAACTTTAAACAAAAATTCATTACCATGTCGTTAATTGTTGAGAGTGAGGCTTGTAGATCTCGCTTGATAAGATGAGCATCGACTAGAAGCGCGTATGATTTTGCATTAGGCTTCACGCCTAAACTTACCAAGTGCTCAAACACTTTAACCGCTTCATCTCTCTGCAAAAATTAAACTTCATTTACATGCATAAGTTGTTCTTTTATGATATTTTAAAGAGTAAATTACAAAAATCATCCTTTATGTATGTCAGTTATTGCAAACTGTGTCCTTTGTCTTCAATAATTACAGAAAACGTACTCGATGTTTGCAAACCCTTGCAAGTTATGTCCTTTAGCCCTAACTCAGTTAATTTTTGTGGTTAAATCTGACCAAATGGACCCCACATGAGAGTAAAATGACAAAAATACCCTCATGTGAGGTCCATTTGGTCAGATTTAACCACAAAAAATTAACCGAGTTAGGGCTAAAGGACATAACTTGCAAGGGTTTGCAAATATCGAGTACGTTTTCTGTAATTATTGATAATAAAGGACACAGTTTGCAATCAGTGACATACATAAAGGACGATTTTTGTAATTTACTCTATTTTAAATGACATATTTGCATGCGCCAAATTGTAACCTTTTGTAGTTTCCCAAAAGCACACAAGAGAGCGTTATACGAATGGATATCGGGAGTCAATCCGAAACTTGATTCCATCGCACTAAATGTTTGATACGCTCGATCAACATCCCATATATTCGCACACCCTAAAATAACACAATTTAACGCAGCAACCGATTTGTACGGAGGATCTGCACGGCTCAAATTTTCCAATTGATAATAAACCTAAATAAGATAAGAGCGTCAAGTCAGCAGCGAATCGGAAGACAAAAAAATAAACAAAGCAAAAAGAGTAAAATGTCATTTTCGTCCCTGAGGTTTGGTCAGGTTTGCGACTTTCATCCAAATGTTTGTTTTTCCGCATATGGATCCAAAAAGTTTGAACTGTTGCCATTTTCATCTGACTTGTTAACTTTATCCATTTTCTCTGTTAAGTCAGGGGTATTTTCGTCTTTTTTGTTAACTTAAAGGGCAATCCGATCTTTTGAATACTTGTACATTATGCTAAATGCTGGTACATAAGGTGAAAAAGGTTGAATTGCCCTTTAAGTTAGTAAAAAAGACAGAAATACCCTTTACTTAACGAAGAAAAATGGATGGAGTTAACAATCCGAATGAAAATGCCAAGATTTCAATTCAAGCCTTTTGGACCCAGATGCGGAAAAACAAACCTTTGGGCGAAAGTCGCAAAACTGGCCAAACCTCAGGGACGAAAACGGCATTTTACTCGAGCAAAATAAAAAGAACGGATGTGCATACGTTATCCAAAGTTGCAAATCCATTCTTGGAGCATGCTACAACCAACGGATACAATGACGTAAACGGAGAAAACAACTCTTCTTCAGTTGCTTTCGGAGAATCTTTATAAGCTATTTCAAATTCGTGCAAAGTACTGAACGCTTTCTGCAAGTTACCGAACGAAGAATACGCAAATATTTTTGCCAGATAAGATTCGGGGCTGGGGACTTTTTTTTGACGTAAAGATCGTTTAAGGATTGCCCAAGAGCCATCTAAAAGCTTAGAGTTAAAATTTCGACCAGCAGTCGTTAACGTGTTTACGACTAATCCTTCATCTACGGAAAGTAACACGGGCGGCCTTGCGATTTCTCCACGAGCAATCCATTTTGCCATAAATTCGAGCCCGTAAAACGCCAGCTCACTGTTATCGGTGTCCGTTGCAACTTCCATGATGTAATTGCATAAGTTCCATGGTGGACATAAGGCTTTGTTTTGATCCATTTTCTTACATCTCTCGATTATCGAAACTAATGCATCCAGCCTTTTTGTGTTAACGCAGCTCCTGACACATTCGGTGAACGCTTGAACTGACAACATGTAACCGGATTTTAACGTTAAATCGATGTACTTTAACGCATCATCGATTTGATTTTGAGATAGCAGCAACTGAACAACAAGGTGGTAAGATTCTTCGTCCGGTAAAGCAGCCTTTGATTCTTTTCCAGTTTCGATCATCCTAATACATGAAACATCGATCGGTTTAACACATAGTCAAACGGCAACTCGAATACTTTTTACAAGTTGGAAGAAATTTCATATACTATTACAAAAATGCAGGTTCATAATAATACTATTTACAATACTATTATGCCTTTGTACTTATTTATTTTTCTCAAAGTGCGGACATAAATATTTTCTTTATACAATAATGCAACGTCCACACAAGAAGAAAATTTCAAAATATGAAAATAGCATTCTAACCTCTATTAGTTGTATGTAGGGGTGTAAACAAACCCAGAGGCTCGAGAGCTACTCGTTATCGGCTCGATTAAAAGCTCGAACGAGCCGAGCTTTAACGAGCTCGAGCCTAAAATAGAGCTCGTTTAGTTATCGAGCCTGAGCTCGAGCCTGAAATACAAAGCTCGTTTAGGCTCGCGAGCCTAAACAAGCCCAAACAAAAATTTATTTATTTTTTATATAATATAATAATAATGATGATAACGTTGGCGAGCCGAGCTCGAGCCGATCTTTGGCTCGTTTAAGCGACATTGAAGCGAGCTCGAGTCGAGTTTTTAGCTCGTCTGAGGTTGTTCTTAAAATAGCTCGAGCCGAGTCGAGCCGAGCTCGAGCTTTGGGTTTTACTCGCGAGCCGGGCTCGAGCTCAAATTAGTTGGCTCGAATCGAGTCGAGCTCGAGCTTCATAAAAACATGACGAGCCAAGCTCGAGCCCAGTCGAGCTCAGGCTCGGCTCGGCTCGTTTACACCCCTAGTTGTATGCTTTTGATCTTATGAGACAAACTTGTATTTACTAATGTAAAAGTGTCATTTCATCAATCAAATATGAAAACGGCGTAGGTTATTACGTATTATTAATCAACCATATATAAGAATAATATTATAATATTATAATATTATAATATGACTAATGATTACAAAGAGAGCCCAATCAAATCATATCTCCTAGCTATGGTAAGGATAGTTACAAACATACAATAGAGAATAAACCGTGAAAACACTCCTCTTTGTGAGAAAACTCTATCTAACCATTACAAAGCCCTAAATTCTAAACCCTAAGAAATAACCCCCTAAACTCTAAAAGCTAATCCGTAAACCATAAAGGCTAACGCTTAAAAGCTAAAAACCTATGCAGTTAACGCGGTAAAATATCGGATATCGGTCAATGACCAATATTTGAGATATAGGTTATCTCGGTGAGATATCGGTAGTTATAATATAATGTAGAATATGCAGTTAATATCGGTGATATATCGGTCCCTTAGTAAAATATCGGTGTCAAATATCAGTCAAATATCGGTTCCGATATTATCAGCGATATTGACCGATATACCACCGATATTTGACCGATATAACCGATGTATCACTGATATTTGACCGATATAACCGATATTCACTGATATATCACTGAATTGTTGGTGTTAAATTGCTATATATATAAATTCTGCATTATATTAAAATTACTTATATCCCACCAATATCTCACCGAGATAACCTATATTTCAAGTATTGGTCCTTGACCGATATCCGATATTTTACCGCATTAACTGCATAGATTTATATATATAGCAATTTAACACTTATAATTCAGTGATATATCGGTCAAATATCGCCGATAATATCGGTACCGATATTCTGACCAAACTTTTCCAGGGGACCGAAATGACCGATATATCAGCGATATTAACTACATAGCTAAAAACCAAATGCTAAAGCTAAACCTAAACCGTATAAGGTAATCCCTAAACTCCATAAAAAGTTCAGCAGTCTGAAAGAGTTTTCTTACGAATAGGGGCGCAGCTATTAAGGGCCCGCGCGGCCGGGGGGGGGGGGGGGGGGGGGTGTTTTCGCTCAGAAATCTCAAGCTTCGTCACTGCTTACGAAGGAAGAGTTTTCTCATGATCCTCTCCCACATACAATAAACTCTAACTAAGATGTGCTGTATATCTAAGAAAAGATCAGTTCTTTTGTCTTTACAATACTTCTTATACCTTTCAATGCACTTAAATTTACTCCATTATTTCCAAAACATATCCATACATACACAAATATAACAAAAAACCCAACTGCAAACAAACCAAAAACTGACCTATCAATCAACTTAACAGCAGCTTCAGCCTCTCTCCCCTCATACAACGCCTTAAGCACCAAATTAAACGACGCCGTATTCGCCTCAATCCTATAATCCTCCATTTGAGCAACAAGATCCAACAACTCACCAGCAGAAGCTCCCATCATCAAATTCGCCCTCAAATAATGATTATACAAACTCACATCAGGCTTATTCGGTCTCCCTTCTCCATCCAACGATCTAATCCAGTACTCAAACAACTGCTTTATATCACCCCACCTTTGTGACGTCATCCAGTCCGCAAACACGTTCATCATTGCGTCACCATCTAGGGTTTGCGACAGCGCCTCGATTCGTGACGAAGGGTGATTTGAAAACCCTAGTGGGATTAGAGACGGTGAGGCTGCTGATGATGAGATGTTAGGGTTAAGGTTAGGGTTTCGCCAGTTCTCGTTGTAGAGTGGGCTGCCGGTGGCGGGGTTAGGTGGTAGCGGCGTGGTGGTGGTGGTCGGAGACGGTGGTTGATCGGCTAATTGGGGGTTTTGAGAGAGGAAGGTGGAGGTGGTGATGAATTTGGGGGTTAGGGTTTTGGAAAAAGGTCGGATTTTGCGAGTGAAGATCGCCATTGACGCCATTGTTGTGGAGGTTTGAGTGTGATCAGAGAAGTGGGTGGTGTTGTTAGGGTTTTTGTTTTGGGTTTGTGAGTGAGAGGGTGAAGTGGGTCGATTGGGAGAAGGTTAGGGGGGTGTTTGGTGGTTTGTGAAAGTTGAAGGGTTGGTTTAGTCAAAAAGTAAAACAATTATTACATTTAAACACACAAATAAATTAAACATTTAAACACATAAATAAAACAATTTTTAACGACAAATTTCTTTTATTACCTGTTGTCTGTGGGACTTGAACTCAAGATCTCTCCCTCCCAATGTGTTTATCATCACTCCATTGGTACAACTAAAAGGGTTAACTTCTGTTTTGCTCCTTTTGGATTGGTCGTTTTAATGGTTTTACCCCTAATACTTTAAAAATGAGTTGACAAAGTTAATTCATGAGGCTCTTCCGTGGTGTCTGCTTTTCGCAGATGATATTGTGTTAGTTGTTAATAGTAAACAAAGCCTAAATGAGAGGTTGGAAGAGTGACGAGTAGCTTTAGAGGGCAGAGGTTTAAGGATTAGTCGATTTAAGACTGAGTACTTGTATTGTGACTTTGGTGGAGTAAACAACGATGAGGACACTCAGATCACCATTGACGGTCAAGTGGTTCTGCAGGTGACTAAGTTCAAGTATCTAGGATCGTTTGTTCAGAGGGATGGGGAGATAGATAGTGATGTTGCCCACCGCATCCAGGTTGGATGGTGTAGGTGGAGAGCTGCCACTGGGGTATTGTAACACCTCGAATTTTTGTGTCCAATAATGTGTTAACACGTGTCATTTGTTTACACGTGGCATTGATATTAAATAAAGGACTAATATTGACAAAACTTGAAAGTATATAAATTCGAGGGTTATAAACGTCAAACAAGGGTAAATATACTGTATAGTAGCCCTAAATAATGCTTGTATCTTCAAACGAATAAATCATGGATCGTACGGAAGCGAAACGCGGAAGAAAGTGAGAGATTACGAGCTACAGGGGTTAACTGTGTCAACATGTTTAATAATACCTCTGAGTGACCCTTTAACGCTCCCGAGGCTTTGTAACAGTATTATACGCTCACAAGAACATATTGTATAAATTCCGCGAAGTTCCGTTTTAAAACGAGAAAGTTATAATCAAATTCGTATAAGAAGGGTTAAAAGCGTCAACAATGAAAGTTAAGGCCTTCTGAATAATTAATAAACTAAATGGGGACTTAACAACGCGGGTAAATAACACGAGGTCCTTAGTTGTAATTAACCGAGGGCCAAACCGCAAAGTTACCCCTTCAAACCCGAAAGGTCAGGTAAATCATTACGAAAGATTTCGTTATTAATTACCAGATTCTGATAATCATTTCAAAAGATTTAAAATTTCTGGAAATCTAACCTCTCGCGACCCGCGTGAAGTTTCGGGTTAAGTTGAGGCGGGCCGCGAGCCACCTAAGATACGCGCCTGAAGTTTGAATCTCAGGCGACCCGCGTACAAATGCATGGGAACTCCCATGCGGGCCGCATTAGACGCCCAGATGCAGAATGTTTGTAGTTTCTTGCCTCTTGAGCTTGTGAACGATCAAAACGCCAATAAATGAGGCATGGGCACCCTATACTCGACCCATAGCTCTATGGGACACCTGCCCATCATCCATGATCAGTGTAGATTGTTGTGTAATGATCTTGAAGGCTTTGTTGCACTATAAATAGCCACATTGAGCTCATAACATTCACACAACTCAAACACTCAACTACTGATCATTCTAAAGCTCCCAAGCATTCCTCTCTGCTCTCTAAGCAAGATACAACTTCTGTAAGTCGTTCAAGTCCATTTTGGTCTTATATTTCCATAGATTTAGCTTATAAACTCAACCGTCGTAACTAACGGTTGTAATAACGATAATTCACAAATGGTCCAGTGAATTGTCGGATCAAAAGTAGTTTTGAGTTGGTATTTATGTGGGTAATAAACCCCTAAAAGGGTTCCCTCTGATCACCACTCTAACTATGTCAAATGTCGAGTCAAACGTGCACTTAAAAAGTCAACAGAAAGCTATTTTGCCGTTTTATACATAATCTATAATGAATACGTTATGAAACCTGTTTTGGCACTCATAAAATATGATATTAAGTATATAAACTTGTTTACGCTCGTTTGAATCGACCATTTGCTATATTGACCCGGTTCGGAGCCGAATGTCGCAAAAGTTTGACTTTTGCTTTGACTTCAGTTCTGACCCGTTTTAGTGAAGTATAGATATGCCTTAGGACTCTCTTAGGACCAGGTTACATGTTGGTATAACCCTCTGTGACCGGTTCATGAATTGTCCGAGTCTTTTACGCATTTCCGTTAATCGCCTAAAAGTTGACCGTAACGGCCTTTTGAAAATAAAACGAGTATTTCGGACACGTGAACGGACCAGAACCTTGCTTACTAAATTATAAGCATGTCCTTAAAGTTTCACGTCAATCCGAGGTCTAGAATGAGAGTTATGCTAAATAGCGCGATTAAAGTAAACTTTTGTAATAAACGGCGCAATTAGCATAACGCCCATCTAAACCAAGATTTCGTCACCAAAACTTTTACCCACTGTTATAAAATAATATTTTTGGAATTTTAAAGATTTTTAATAATTTTTACCTTGCTCATAACCTGCGGTTATGGCTACGGTTCGGTAAATACCGAATATGCCCTTTTCGGCCAAAACGTGAGTTCTACAAGGTCTTTTGACCCGATTCCAGTTGCTACTGATTTTAAATAATAAATAAAGTATTTTAGACTTTATAAACTGTTCGGGAAACTCAGATTTCCTGTAGAACTCGAAAAGCCCTTTTAAAGTCTTTAAAATGACCGAAAAGCCCCTACGGGGCGTAATATTAACTTAAACTCGTTACGGGCATCACGGAAGGTATCCTACTGATACCACACCCTCTTCAAGGCATATTGACCTAGGAAATAAGCGTAGGACTCTCATGGTTAACCGTTTCGCCTATTGCGCGCACGGTTCGGCATATGAAACTAGTTTTCATAAATTAGCCGATACGGGTCAAATTATATTATTTGGACCCCAAAATCCAGAGTGTGAACCTTAGACCTATATAAAACAAGTCTCTGAACTTGTTGGGTTAGAATCACACTCCATTCTCGGTTTTCGCCTTTTCGCGCGATTAAACCGTATTCACATATCGGAACCAACCGGTCTAGGCTACGGCCATTATAAAGACTCGTTAGGATTCTAAGAGGTTAATTAAAACCTTCGTTCCAGATTAGGAGCCCAGTAAAAGCTATCGGTGATTTAATCAAATTAAGGAAATATACTTGCAAAGGTAAATACTTTTAACTTATTTCCCCTATATGGGCTTGGGTTACGGTATGTTAATACCGCTTGATTGAGCATTATATTTTCCATCGCTTAGGTGGTTAATTAAATAATATGATCGGCTCATTTAAACAGTTTTGTTTCTTAAAAGCCTTTGGGGGGTTTAATGACCGTTGTCCCGGATATCCTTGGCATCATTTTACGAAATGGCCACGACCATCGACATCCCGGTGTAGGCGTACACCCGGTATACATTGTCGACATTAAATTAAAAGACGTAGCCGTTGGTTTTTATACTACGGTTTTACGCAATGTGGTGTGTCTATAAATCTTTAACCCGGCACGACCCGGACTACTGAACGCATAAAAGAACATGTAAAACGTTCACAAGATTATTATGATTTTCCCAAGTTATAAAAGAGTTTGTGCCTTGTGCATTCAAATCAATTTTAAATTAACATTTTCAAATGTGTCAGTTGAACGTATTTACCAGTGTAAACTGACGTATTTTCCCCAAAAGATTAAGTGCAGGTACTATACGAAATGGGCTGGTAATAGCTTCCTAGGCATCACGAATAGCCTCGCAAACTCGATGCCGTATCTGAATGAACAATATTTTTATTATTATTTTGATCCGCTGTGGATACCTTCGACTTCTGTAATACATTTGATATTATCACCAGAGGTTGAAGTATATATTTATCTTTAAAGCTTCCGTTGTGCATTTATATAATTGTGTGGTTTGACTATATTGTTGCCAACATCGTCACGGTAATCCCCCACCGGTGATACATGTGGAAAACGGGGTGTGACAGGTATTTTGCGATAGGAGGTTCTCAACAAAATTGAAAGGGAAATTTTATAGGGTTGTAATTAGACCTGCTATGTTATACGGAACCGACTGTTGGGCCATTAAGGAAGTACAAGCACGCAAGATGGAGGTGGCAGAGATGAGAATGCTAAGATGAATGTGTGGGCACACAAGGCTAGACCGGATAAGAAATGATATTTTTAGGGAGAGGTTAGAAGTAGCTAGTATATTAGATAAGATAAAGAGGGAAGATTAAGATGGTTTGGGCATGTGAAGAGGAGGCAGACGATAGAGCCAGTTAGAATGGTTGAAACTCTCGAGGTGGATGGGAGGAGGAGTAGAGGCAGACCCAAAATTACTTTTTTAGGGAGAGGTTAGAAGTAGCTAGTATATTTGCAAAGATTGCACCTCTCTGAGAACATGGTCCATGATAGGAGCTCGTGGAGACGTAGGATTAAGGTTAAGGATTCCTAGAAGAGGGTACAATTATGATTTTAGGTGTAGTGTATGGTCGTAGATATGTATCTATGTGCATAGGTTGTTTGTGTTGTTATATTTGTCTTGTTTACCATGCACTCTTTCACCACTCATGTTATATTGGTAGCTTCACACACACACACACACACACCTCATGTTCTATTTATTTCTTTCTTGGGTATTTTGGAGCCGATGGTCTCACTAGAAGCAGCTTCTCTATCCCTAGGGGTAGAGGTAAGGTGCGCCTACATCCCACCCTCCCCAGACCCTACCAATAGATTTGCTATTTGTGGGATTTTACTGGGTATGATTGATTGATTGATTCCTCCCTAATCTATGAAGCTCATCTCTATTTCAATCACCGCCCCTAACACCATCCAAATGTTTGTTAAGAAGAAGGGCAAACTAGTAATTTTACATGTAATGCAAGGGTGTTTTGGTAACTTTACAAATAAGAATTTAGTTGTTTATAACTAATCATTAAATTCATTTTTAACTCTCTTTCATCTCTTTCTCTCCTACTTATTCTTTGTAATACATTCTACCACCATTCCACCAACAACCATCACCACCATCAGCCACCACCACCTAAACCTAGTGGCTGTTGTCAAACCTAGATCAGCCCATTCTGCCGTCAATCCCTAAACTCTCTATTTCTCTCTCCTCGCCACCAATTACAACCCCTACCACCATAAGTTGGGCAAATCACCGCCTCAATATCATAAACCCTAGATCAGCCCACCCCCTTCTCTAATTACAGATCTGAACAATAAAACCCTCACCAAAAAACCACCCTACGCCACTCCACCATCCCCCATTCCCTCTCTCACACAAATGACCACAACTTCCACCACTAAAGTTTCAAGTAAACCATGATCACCATCGCCGCCGGACCTACCTATCACCACCAATCTTGTTTTTGGTTTCAAATGGTGTTTAAAAATCTCGTTTGTGGTTTCAAATATTGCGTGTAGAACTGCTCTAGGGTTTTTAAATCTTCCCATGGATTTAAATAACGAGAGTTAACTTCAGCATGTGGTGGTGGTAGCATATGGTGGTCGGTTGAGGGATGGGTTTAGGAATCTAATTTATATGTGTTTAATGTCTAATCTTATGCATATTTGATCGTTTATACGTGTGGAATTGGATAACTATGAGAAAATGATATTTTGCAGGTTAACCACAAAGATTAGATGTGTTTTAGGGGATGTTAATGTATTGCAAATAAAGATATTGGAAGATGGCATGATAGAGGGTTGAATTACGAAGACGTGGGCGAAAACGATGAATAAAACGAAGCTAAAACGAAGAAGTTATGAAGAAAACAATTTTAGAAGGAATCTGTCAGCAGTAGGCTACGGTAGAAGACCGTAACCTGCGGTCCGACGAGACAAAAGGAGCAGAATCAGTGTACCGTAACCTAAGGTGCTAGGCCGTAGGCTACGTTATGATTTCCGGAAAAGTGCATGAATTTTAGTTTTAAAGGTATTAAAGGATGCTTGTAAACCCTAGTCGAAGGAGGACTTCGTGGAACGATTTTGGAGCACAAGATACACTTTGGGAGCTTAGTTTTCATCAATAATCATCATTCCTTTCATCAAATCCAAGAGACTAGAGATTTAATTCATCTGTATATCAAGCTTTTGATGGTCAACCGAGCGAGATGAGTGGCTAATCTCTTAGTGGTTTCCTCCGGATGGAGGATTCTTGTAAGTGAACCGAAGTTTTGTGTTTGAACTTTGTTGGAATCTTGTAATCTAAACATTCGATGCTTTTTACCAGTTGATCTGATTTGATTGATTGTAAACGATTGTTTTTGCTTTAATTCTTAATTCGAACTCATTCAATTCCCGATATTTCTAGTAATTGGGATACATTTGATAAGGGTTAGGGTTGGTAATTGCAATTGGTAATTCATATGATAACCTTCCATTGTATGCAACTGAAGTAAGTAGTTTTTGGTTAATCACAATCAGTAAATCAGATTATACAATTATGTCTATGTAATTGTAAACAATCAAACACGTAGCTGAAGTTTGTTTTGAATCTAAAATCTGGAGAACCATTGTTTTCTCCAACTGTTTACAACTCAATTTAGTAATTCGTTAGTTAAATCAAACAAACAAATAACCGAGTTTACAATTTTTGCAATTAGTTTCCGATACTTAGTTCATAACACTTTCCACCATACTCCTTTGGTTCGATACCATATTTACTCTATCTACATTGTTTATTTAGGTTTTTGCATGACACTCACGACAGTCATCAAAATGGCGCTGCTGCCGGGGAGTCGTGCGCAAAGTGTTTTGTGTTAAGTGTTTTCAGAAAATAATAAAAAAAAAAATCCAAAATAGTGTTTACTTTGTTTAGTTCAGAATTACGCGAGGTTTTCTTGTTTGTGCTTGTGCAGGTGAGCTTGGACGTGTATGCATCATACGCGGAAATCCGGGAAGTCTTCACCGCTAGTGTTCGATTCAAAAATTGTGAGGACAGTTCGGCAGACCCGAGTGTTGCATCGAGAAAACAAAGTTCTACAATATACAACACTGATACTCAAGTCAATGGAAAACTCAAGCAACCAAGAGAAGCAAACCGAAACCTCACTTCCACAAACCCAATTCACACCAAGCCTACGCAACCTTCACCGAACACCTCTATACCATCTCAACCACCATCACAATCAACTCAACTGGCTACTACTCAACTACCACCAATGCCTCCACAACCGTTTCCCAATCTAGACAACCTACCACCATTCTCAAACCAGCCAACATCTTCCTAATACCCAGTCTTCACCCAAACCTTTAATATCCAACATTCTTCACCATATGCGAGGATTGTTGCTGATGAGAACCTGGTTCCACCAAACCAAACGCAACCCGTTAACTCATCCACCTCAATTCCCTTACCGATCCAACCTTCACATTACCACCTAGCTCAGCAACAACAGTTTCCCATGTTCGATCAAGGGAATAACTCAAGGGAGTTTGTTGAAGGTTACGACGAATACGAGATATATCAGGGTACTTAAGGTAATAGGCAAGTGGTGAATGCGGGAAGTTACGAAAGATACAACACATGATATGGTTTTTAGAAAGAGGGAATTCGGGTACGTCCGGGTACTAACAACATGTTCATCAACCTGCGCCAATCAACCAACAGCCGATTCATACAAGGCCAATAGACATTCCGTTACCACCACGGTTACCTCAAATGCCGGGTCAACAAAGGCCACTCCCAAGAAATCTAATTCCACCGGTTAACAACTTCGAGGGTATCCCGAGACGATATGATCAAGGACCGGTACGGATGATTGAGAGCCATTCTAAACCCGTAATTGCTAACAACCCATCACTGGTTGTAATACCTCTGTTACGCGATCGTTCTTTTGAGGTTACAGCGCAGTCCATCCAAAGTCTACCCAAATACCATGGATAACCGAGGAACCATACTTGCATATACTCGCTTACGATGCCCGTTGTCTCATAAAGAGGTAAACAAACAGTCCCTTAGCCTTCAAACCTTTTGTGTGACACTTAGTAGTTACTTAGTAAGTTTGGCCTTCTATCCAGTGGCGGATCTAAGAATTTTTTTGTACTTTGGTGGTAGTTGGTGGGATGGCAACGTATATGTTACTATCAATGTTTTAAAAACCGGTTTAAATCGACTGGTTAAACTGGATGCCGGATGCTTGGCCGGCACGAATCATACCGGTAAACTAAGGAAACGGCAAGGAAGTTGTACCGCCGGTTAGTTGGTTATACTGGTTTAAACTGGTATAGCGGTACCGGTTCATACCGGGCCAAAGGTCAAAATTTTGAACTTTTAATTTTTAGGTGTCTAAAAAGGTGATTATATACCTTCTTAGTTAAAGTGTAAAACTTAGCGCCTTCGATTGACTATCCACGTCGATCAAACTTCTTCCTCACTCAAAGATAGAAAATCATTGGGTTTTTCAAATTAAATTCTTTAACCGATCATCCAGGTTTACCTTCTTTTGACTTCTGTTCAATCATTCATGTTTTTATTTGTTATAGTGTTTGCTAATTGCTATATAATGGTATTTAATCATGAACTTTTGGATAATCTTTTGGTTATGGATTAACTTTTAGAATATATTTTTTTTATTACAGAATTGATGTAGTTTTGGATTATTTTTTTGAGTAGAAATTATATTTTATGTAAAGTAAACTGCAATTTTACCCCTGGGATTTAGGCCAATTGGCACTCTGACCCCTCTAACGAAATAATTGCAATCCCCCCCCCACCCACAACGTTGGTGTTATGTTGCACTCTTACCCCCTGACATCCAACTCTGTCAAGTCAACGTTTGTGTGACTGTTAATAACGTGTGAAAAGTCGTTTCTGCCCCTATCTTATTAAAATTATATAAAAAATCAAGAATATTACATCAAGTTCCTCATCATCAGTTCATTCTTCATTCCCAGTTCATCAATTTCATCACCACCACCACCTCCTTCTCCTCTTCTGACCACCACCACCACCTTCTCCTCTTCTGACCACCGCTACCATCAACTTAGCCACCACCTCCTTCCTATTCCAAACCCTAACCCTAGCCGCCTACAGTGGCGAATCTGCCACCATCGGAAAACTGAATCAACAAAATACTCATCCCACCACTCTCTCTATCTCTCTCTCATTCACAACAGCCGCAAGAACAAATCGACTATCCACCATTTTCTTGTTCAATTGTTCAGCATTAGTTTAAGAAGAAGAAGAAGAACCCCCAACTTACTCAAGATTGCCAGCCATAATCCAATTGGGTCAGTGTTGTAACTTTAACAAAACCCACATTATACTAAAAACCCCCAAATATCCCAAAACGTGCAACTTCTCATTGATTGGGTATTAAAAGCTCAAACAGCAACATAATACTAAACATTAATCCAACAAAAAGGACATGAATTTCTAAGTTTGACTCATGATTTCATAATCAATCAAGAATACCCAAAAACTAGGGTTTTAAAGAAGAAGAAGAAGAATCAGCAATCAACGCCATCTTTTTACCATTGGATAGATATTCTTGACACAACGGCGGCGAGTGTCCAGCAGAAGCAGCGGCGGCGAGTGTCCAGCAACGTAAGTGCCTTGCGGAAGAAGTGGCTTGTGGTCGGAGATGGGTGGTGGCTTGACGGCGACGGTTGAGAGTGAAGATGATCTGCCATTGGAGTTGCTAGACTTATGAGAGATAAATAGACTAAAGAGCTTGTTGTTGTTAAGTATATTGAAAGAGGTGAAAAGGTCAGTTTGTTGGAGATGATGTTCTTGAATCTGAGATTATAAATAATAATAATAATAATAATAATAATAATAATAATAATAATAATAATAATAATAATAATAATAATAATAATAATAATAATAATAATAATAATGGGGTAAGATTACCAAAATACCCTTACCTATAAGGGTCAAACAACTGTTGACTGACGGAAGGGGGTAAGAGTGCAACAAAACAACAATAGGGGGGGGGGGTGTAAATTTCAATTATTTCGTTAGAGGGGGTCAGAGTGCCAATTGGCTTAAACCCCAGGGGGTAAAATTGCAGTTTACTCTTTTATGGATTTATAGAGTTAATTAGTTTACACGGTTGAACCGCCCGGTACAACCCGGTTCAATCGATTGAACCATTTCCGAGTCTAACCCGGTACGATTAAAATATTGTTTTTAAAAAAATTGGTTACTATGGTGATAGTTGGTATGAGCACGGGAGGGTATCGCTTGTAAATAGGGGTTGCCCCTACCCCTTGACGCTCCGACGGTAGTGTAAATTTTAGAAACAATGGCGTTTTATTGATTTGGTTACCCCCTTTTTTAAACATTGTCCCTATAACATATATAGGATGCAACAAACACGGGTAATACGAAAATATAACAAACCCATAGAACGGGCCTTCACTGCCTTCACTTGTCAGCTACTCTCCTAAGTGCTCCACTCCCACATTGCATCAAGCCCAACTCTGCATCAGTCCAGATAGCCCAATCCACTGCCCTGTATATTAAAAAAAGAGTTAACTTTCGTTTTGCTCCCTATGGTTTGGTTACTTTAACGGTTTTGCCCCAATCATTTAAAAACGACCATTTTCCTCCTTAATGTTTTGATCTTGTCTCCTGTTTGCTCCCCGGCTCTAACTCCATCCATATTGTATGTTAACTGAAAGAGTATTTTTGTAATTTCAAGTTAACATACAAGATTCAAGTACCCTTAAGTTATACTTGAAATTACCAAAATACCCTTCAAGTTAACAAACAATATGGATGGAGTTAGAGCCGGGGACCAAACTGGCGACAAGATCAAAACATCAAAGAGGAAAATGGCTGTTTTTAAATAATTGGGGCAAAACCGTTAAAGTGACCAAACCATAGGGAGTAAAACAGAAGTTAACTCTTAAAAAAATACAAGTAAACATACAACAAACAAATAAACTATGATGTATTTAGTTAAATTGGAGGATTTTTTAAATCTGCCACTAGGTATGAGCATGTTGAGCCAGTTAGGAGTTGGGATGACGGTCAAGACATACGAGGTTGTAGATGCGAATGTTGAGGGTTAAAGTAATAATTCTATGACACTATAGTTATCCCTTGTTTTGGGTACATGTAGTTTGGGTACTCACTAGTGTCGAGTGAAAACAGGACCGACTCAACCTTTATGGAGGCCCGAAGCGAACACTAAAAGTGGGGCCCTTTCTATAAATAAGATCGGGGCAATAGCGGCGACTTATTGGGTGTCGGCCCTATTGCTAGGTATTTCTTGTAGTGTATGGTGCCTAGCAAAATGGTTGGGTTGGGTGGCAGGTCAAGGCAGTGGTGAAACCAAAACTTTTAACTGAGAGGTCGTAATAGATTTTTTATATTATGAAAATATGATAAAAATCTTTGACAAAAATTTTATGAAATACTGATGCAAACTAAAATGATAGATAAACAATACTATCAATAAATCAAATAAAAATCTCGGTGGGATCGGCCTTTTGTGCTTTTTTGTAACGAAGACATCGAATCCGTGGATCACTTGTTCACTAGGTGCATCACGGTCCATCGGGTTTGGAGTAGATTCAGTGAGTGGGTTAAAATACAGCCTATTTTTGCCTTTTCGCTGAACGATATTCTTGATATGCATAAAAGTTTTAACGGGGATAAGATAGCAAAGGAGATTGTTCGAGGTCTTGCCATGGTTACCTGCTGGTGCTTGTGGAAAGCGAGGAATGCTAAGGGTTTTTTTTTTTTCCAATGGGATAGGCAACGGGGATCATATTTCTGGGGAGGTCAAATCGCTTAGAGGGTGTTTGGGGTTCCCTTTTTTAGGAAAAAAGGACTTTTGAAGGGAAAAAATTTTGAGGGTGTTTGGATTTCCTTTTTAAAGGCAAAAGTCCTTTGCAAAAGCTAGAAGTCAGGTTTTTCTGACTTATTTTTTCCAAAAGGACTTTTGGAAAAGTTGAAAATAAGTTAAGCCAAACATGCCCTTAGTTTCTTTTGGTTAAAGAATAGGTCTAAACATTGTAACTTGAGTTGGAGTGAGTGGTACAAGTACCTTCTGTATATGTTGTAATTGGGTTATGGTGCGGTCCTACGTTTTTTGGTCAGGCCGGCCATTTTCTTAATAAAGTTTACCTTTCAAAAAAAAAAAATAATAATAATAAAAGGAAAATAAATACTAAGTTTTGGTATCCTGTATTTATTGAAAAACTAATAATAATTATTAATTACTAAAAAAAGGAAGTGATTGACTAATTGTAAATGACAGCTCGCAGGGAGTGATCATTATATCTTTATTTCTGTTTCCCAGCACATACCATCTCATGCCTTCGTCTTCTTCTTTCTCTCTGCAATACTAATAGGGAAAACCCTAATTAAATATGGAGGCCCTTTGAAAAGGGTGGCCCTAAGCTACTGCTTTAGTATAATTACCTTAAAGCCGACCCTGAGTGAAAAATTGTGTAGGACAATAGGAATTTCATAAGTTAAACGAGCTCGAGCCTTTCATAAGTTAAACGAGCTCGAGCCTAGTTGAGCTCAAGCTCGGCTTGTTTGCACCGTTACTTTCGAGAACCTTAATCGGTTTTGCATTATTTGAATTCGAATCTGTTCTAATTTGAATTTAGTTTTAAAAATGTCAAACCCGAATGACCCAAAATCCTATTCCACAAACACTCCTAGTTATTTTTTTTTATTTTGTTTGAAGATAAATGTTGGATGTTGGAATTTCTGGAAAAAATAAATGTGATTTCTGTAAGAATGCATAACATCTGAAAATAGAAGTTTGCCAATGAAATAATACAAGACCTTCAATGGAGGTTCAAAGTAAGAATCATTAAATAATTATTAATAAAAGGCGAACCACTTTTTAGCCATTAAATCATGTTAGGATCCAATAAATGATTGATTGAGATCTTTAATCAATTCACTCCATGAATTATATAAAATCTTGGTGTTTTTCTGTCTACTAATGATCATGATCAGAGGGCAAAAGTAATTTATTTGGTTGCTAAGTGTTTATTAACCCCATACATAATAAGCCAATAATCACACCTTAAATTAACATAATACCATTTGTACTCGGTACATAATGGACGACATTACCGATGATTGATTTTCTGGTGCATTGACAGCCCAATGATCTTTTAATATGGAGGTCATGGGTTCGAGTCAACAACTTTTAGACCATGTGTAGTGGTAAGGGTGAATAATGCCCCCATCCTTGGGCGTTTTCCGTCATGTGGTAGTACAGTCAGCAAGGGGCATTATTGAGCGTTTTTCTAAAATGGGTGTAGTGGGACGTGAGCATTATGTTAAAAGGGTGTAAAGAATTAAATAAAAATAAAAAAAACCAACAAAAAAAGCTATTGGACTAAAAAAGGAAGATTATTGGCCAACTCAAAATGTTCAAAGCGTGATTTGAATCACACGAAAAACAAGCCAAACACGCCCAAGGGGTGGATCCCCGGCGTGATTTGGCGTTTTCAGGCGCAAAAAAACGCCCCAAATGGAGCTACTACGGTGATCTTACAATATATTAAACACTTTGTTTCCATATTATATTCCCACAATCAAGGTAGCAATTATTATTTCACAAAAGCAAAAGCAAAACCAAAAGAAAACGAAATTGGAGTGGACGGCAAGAAAACGAAAAGCTGAAGACTTCTTGGTCAACCACACTTTTTTCTCTTCACTTAATTTCACAAACATTTCAAAGTAAGTGAAAGTTAGAGTATAAATTTCCTCAAAATTTGGTTAAATGTCTTAGTCAACTAATTTAATATAAGAAATAAATAAAGTAAAATGATTTTAGATCTTATGTATACATACATAGTAGTTCCAGTGGGTTTCGCTTTAGAAGCGTATGAGGGGATAAGAGGTATTTTGTGTCCATTTATGCATGCAAACTTAAGCAATCAATTTGGTTACACATTCTTGTTTTTTTATTAATTCCAAAAGGATGTAATAGATTGATGACATCCTCATTTAGGTTGCTATCGGAGTATCGGGTGGTGTTGGTGTTTGCAGTCAACCAGACACGAACCTGAAAATATTGTCAGCCATATAAGCTCAAGCATGAAAAGTGTAGCCGCGTGTTAACAGGGGCGGACCTAGCTATGGTCCAGGCGTAGCACGGCTACGGCTCAACTTTTTTCTGGTAGTGTAATTTTTTTTTTTCGATTTTTATATTAAGGACACCCCTAAACAACTATGAGGACCCCCCCTCAAAAAAAATTTTACAAACCAATAATAAGCCCAATTAGAAACTAAATAATAAGCCCAACTAACTAAATAATAGCACATTAGATTAGCCCAAATCGAATCGGCCCGGAATTTTTGAACAATGCTTGGTTTGTGCGGTCGAAAAGGATTTTTTACGTGAAGTAAAGACGACGATGTGATGGAACGATTTCAAGCTATGAAAAAAAAAAGAGAACAAATCTATTAGGTAAACCTAGAGAGCCAACATTTTATTACCCCAGATAAATAAAGACCCCACCTCCAACAAGGTGCTAGAGAAGTATCAAAGTACAGGCCCCAAATTTAAAACCATATGTTCTTTTCTCTTTGTAACTTTTATATTGTTTTACACTTTCGGTTATAAAAGTGGCATCTATATATCTTCATATTCAAAACCATGATCAACTGCTCCTTCTAAGCTTTTAACTTCTATAGCTCTTTTTTTTTCAGTTCAGATTTACACCATTTTATATAAAATATCATGTCTTCCATTGAAGATGTGAAGCACTTGCAGATTCCTCTCCAAGAATTATCAGATGCGACTAACGCATTTTCTGAAGCGAATTTTCTTGCAAGGGGTGGATTTGGGATGGTCTACAAAGGCGTATCTGCTAAACATGGCAACATCGCCATAAAGATATTGGATCCTGGGCTAGGCCAAGGAGACAAGGAATTCCGAACAGAGATCGCTTTACTCTCGGTTTATAAACATGAAAATATCGTCTCACTTCTTGGATTTTGTGACGAGGATGGGAAGAAGATACTTGTTTACAAGTATGAAAGCAATGGGAGTCTAGACAAACATTTGGAGCGCAAAGATCTAACTTGGATCCAAAGGCTTCAGATTTGTCTAGATGCTGCTCGTGGATTGCAGTATCTTCATGATGATGTTGAACCTCATCGTAGGATTCTCCATCGTGACGTCAAAAGCTCCAACATTCTTTTGGATGAGAACTGGAAAGCTAAAGTCTCTGATTTTGGGTTGTCCAAAATGGGTCCAACGAATACTCAGTCTACCTATCTAGTCACTAGAGTGTGTGGCACGCCTGGATATATTGATCCAGACTACCTGAATACCGGTTTTCTCACACAAAAATCTGATGTTTACTCTTTTGGAGTAGTGTTGTTTGAGGTTCTATGTGGAAGGCTATCACGTGTTACAAAGTACAACGACAAGCGTGAATATTTGATTAATTTGGTCAAAATACATCGCGGAAGGAAAACATTAGATGAGATCATTGATTCCAATATACGGAAACAGATAAAGAAGGCTTCGTTAGTTACGTTTTCAAGCATTGCCTACCAATGTTTGAAAAGCGGAAATGAACGTCCAACAATGAAGAAGGTCGTGAAACAACTACAGAAAGCTCTTGATGAACAACTAGTAAGTTGTTGCGGTAGCATAAGGGTTTTACATTTTTCTTTCTTTTCCATCAATTTTTTATACATTTTTTTAGTAAATAACATTATGTTTATACTATTTATACGAATGTATAGCTATATTTTGTGTACTATTTATATGAACGTATAGTTATATACATGGTTGTAAAAAACAAGGTTTCCAAGGCCGAGTACTCTCCGAGTAGTCGCTACAAGGTAGGCTGCCGAGCCGACTTTCTTCGAGTCCGCCTAATTACTCGGAGTCGGTCAAACGCGGCCAACCTCGGCCAGAATTGGATCTAGTAGGTCAACTCGGGCCTAGTTTGACTTAAATAATAATAAAACATAATTTCTATGCCCATCATATTAAATAATAAATATCATTTTCACGTATTTTTGTTATAAATATTGGTAAATTTATGCTATTTGACATATATTTAACCTCCAAAAAGTAATTTCTTTATAAATTAACATGTCCGAGTACTCCCCGAGTACTCTCCGCCTAGACCGAGTACTCTCAACTCCCCGGTCGACCGACTAGGGAGCGCCTAGCGACTTTTGCAACCATGGTTATATATAAAAGGTATTGTAAATAAAAAGAAATCAATAATTAACAAATGTAAAACAAGTCAAGCTCCATCGTTACTGAGACATGCTCAAGTTCTTTTAACTTAAATAAGCCAGTTTGAAATTCAATCTCACTAACATTAATTGTGTTTTTATTTGCGAATTAAATTTTTTTGTTTCATGAATGGTATTGATGCAAAACTATTGTTATTGTGATCTATTGGTTATAACTTGTAAAATATGATAAGAGTTCTTAGTTTTACGAAACTTTGTGAATTTTTAATCAGCTTGACGGTGATGGTAAACGCTTGAAGACTTTGGCGCTTGAAAATGAGAACCCAGAATCTAAACCAAAAGTTGAAAGAAGTACAAGCAAGAAAACAAAAAACAGTGTAAAACTACCGGAACCACCCAAACAAGATTACATTCATGTTAGAGCAAGAAGAGGTCAGGCCACTGGAAGCCACAGTCAAGCAGAAAGGGTAACATTTTGAACTTTATAAAATAATTTTAGTATATTTATAAAGATCAAGATTCTTGTGTAGCTATCATTTTTTCGGCCGAATTTTGACAGAGTATATGAATATATCATCAGGTTAGAAGAGAGAAGATAGAAGAAAGAATGAAAATTCTTCAAGATCTTGTCCCTGGTGGTAATAAGGTGTGATTTATTGTTCTTGTTCCGTTGACTCTATTTTATTTAAATAATGGATTTTAATAATCCTAACTATTAGCCGTTAGTCAGCAACGATCCCAACTTAAAAAATAACTAGTGGTGATCCCACCTTTTCATATATTGTAAACCAATGGACTTTTACTAAACTGAAAAGGATAAGGAGACAAAAAGAAATCAAGGTGCTGTTAGTAAAGGTCCATTATTAGTTTACAATATGTGAAAAGGTGAGACCACAAATGGTTTTTTGAAGTTGGGACCGTTGCCGGCCAACGGCTAATAGTTTGGATTATTAAAATCCATTATTCCTTATTTAAATAAGTAAATTTATAAGATTTCCATCATGACATGTGAAACTCGTTCAAATGGTTTAAGTTATTTAATCATGTGCAAAATCTTTCTCATTGATCTGAAATTAGAACAGACAACAGTATTCCATTTTAGAATAAATCCACATGGAATTAGGTAAAAACTTTAATGGTGGAGATGATGAAGGCTTGTTGAGAGTCTATAAAAAAATGTTTTAAAAGATTCTAAAACTTTCACTCATTGATGTTCAGGTTACTGGGAAAGCACCATTGCTTGATGAGACAATTAACTACATTCAATCACTACAGCAACAGGTCGAGGTAAGCATATAATGTTTGTGTCAAATTGGATTTGGATTAAATACTTGTGGAAATTTCGATCCATTTATTTATGAACTGGTACATTTGGGTTGCGTTTTATTTCTTACGGGTCAAATGAGTAAAATATACTGAAATGATCAGCCAAATCAGTAAAATAAATTAGGCAAATTGGATTTAAATAATCCCAAGTCACTGTTATTAGCCAATAATAATCCCAACTCATTTAATCACCAATAATAATCCGAACTATTCACTTTTGTTTGTAAAATACTCCCAGTTAAAAAAACACTAACTAGGTTAAAAATTTGCTGATGTGGCTTGCCACGTCACCTGCCACATCAGTTGCCACGTCATCAAAAATGCCACATCAACTGCCACATAAGCTGCCACGTCATTAAAAATGCCACATAGACTGCCACATCAGCTGCCACGTCATCAAAAAATGCCACATCAACTGCCACGTCATATGACACATCAGCTAAAAGGGCCACATCAGATGCCACATCAGCAAATTTTTAACCTAGTTAGTGTTTTTTTTAACTGGGAGTATTTTACAAACAAAAGTGAATATTCAGATTATTATTGGTGATTAAATGAGTTGGGATTATTATTGGTCAATAACAGTGAGTTGAGATTATTTAAATCTAATTTGCCAATAAATTATATTAAAAGGGAATATGTCAACTAGGTTGAAAATTGCCGCGACACCACCCAAAGCCCGTAAACCTTATCGCCCTTGACCCATTACCCTACCCTACCCTTCCATTTTCCATGTCTAGGATTAAGTTGACTAATTCTTCGCTTGCTTTACCTAACAAGTCAATTTTGGTGTTTCAGTTTGGTCAACAATCGTTCGACATGGTTGAGGTGTCGTTTGCTTCACAACCCACAAGGGAATATAGTAACGGATCATCACTAGAATGGTTGCGCATGAAAATCGGTGGCATCGCTGAAAGAACAACAATATTTCATCAATGGCAATAAATACTCACTAAAAGAGGCCATGAAATAGGTAGACTTTGATATCTAAATTGAGCTAATGATTTGGAGATTACCGGAAAGAAAAGGCTATATATGTTTAAACTAAATATATATCCATATTTTCGTTTTACAAGATGAATGTGTGTATGTAAGCATGTATTTTTTTTTTTTGCTAATATGTCTGTTTACTCGCAAACAACTTGATGAAATTGTTGTCAGTGGCGGATCCAGAAAATTTTTTCACCGGGTTCCTTTTGGTAGATTCTCACTAATTTTTCCAAATCATACAAGGTTTCCATTAATTTTTCCATTTTTTACCAAACCGAGGGAGTTCCTGGGAACCCCCAAAACACCCCTGGATCCGCCCCTGATTGTTGTCCAATTTTATTAAAAACTAGAAACATAATGTGCATTGAAATCTATTTCAAGAGTCAAATAAATTTCAATCCATTTTACACTTGAAGGTTTGAAGTTTCCAAGCGTATGTGTCCAAAACTATCAATATATCATGTGTTTTTCTGTTCAAGTGGTGTAATGTGTCCATATTATGTATATTTCATCATTAAATAGTAATGTGTTTTTACTTTTTATAAGTTGTTGTATCTGTCAAATTATGGTAATCGAAAAATATTAAACTTCTTTAACAATTAATAGTTGAATACAAACAACCGAAACGAGAAAGAACACCTAATCGACGAGATGATCTAATACCCTCAACTAACGCTCTAACGGATTTAGAACACGGGAAACCCTAGAACTAGAGAGAAATAACAAAACTTAGAGAGAACTTTTTGAGTGTTATCTTGACGTCTAGAGACTGTGTGTGAACATATATGGCCTCATATAATTCAGCAGCAATTCCCTAAAGGCATTGGGCGTCCAGCAACCTGATAATCAACCGCAACAAGCTTCAGCCCAATCCTGCCCAGCTACAAACTCTTTAAACTGGGTCCAAAGCTTAAGCCCAATCCGCAACACTTCCATTTGACAGGCCCAATACCTCATTTATAAAAAACAAACCATTACCCTACGTATACAAAAACCAAGTGGGGGAATAGTGCCAGACACGTATACAAAAACCAAGTGGGGGTATAGTGCCAGGAAGTGTTGGAACTTGAAGCCCTCATAAATATTTATCAATGTGAATAATGAGAAGAAAAACGGAGCGGAGGATAAACAAGGTAAGAATGGGTTTTCCTGATCTCTATTTGTTAGAGTAATAAAATATATAAGAATTAAAGAACATGAAAAGTTTATATAAATAAAGAGTAAATTACGATTTTGGCTCATGTGCTTATATCACTTTTATCCTTTTAGTCTAAAAAAGAATTTTTAACATCTGAACCCTCAACGTCTTCTTTTCTAACCCTTTTGGCCCCTAACGTCTTTTTTTTTCTAACCCTTTTGACCCCTAACATTTAATGGATGGGGTTTGTGTTAGGCGCCAAAAGGGTTAGAAAAAAAAGACGTTAGGGGCTCAGATGTTAAAAAATTCCTTTTTTGGGCTAAAAGGGTAAAAGTGATATAACCACAGGGGCCAAAATCAAAATTTACTCTAAAATAAATAAAAATACAAAAACCTTTAATGAACAAGATAAATAAACGAACATGAACAAACGTTCACAAACACATTACCAAACGTTTATTTAATTAATCAAACAAAATTTTGTGTTCATATTTGTTCATATATTAAACGAACGGACGTAAACGAACTTTCCGTCAAACAGTTACGAACTGTTCGTTGAATGTTCGGTTCATTTACAGCCTAGGAGTAAGTGAGTCATTTAATATCGATGATGAGGTAGGTAAAAGAGTGTTAAGAGGATAATTTCAAGTTTCATTATAAATTAGATAATTAGTCAGCTTACTAAGAAAAACTACTCTAAATAAATCGACTTGAGATGTAGGTGGTGTGCTCACTATTTTCATAATATAGTTTTCATAATCAGATATTATATTTTTAATTTTATATAAAAATTCGTTAGGTTTGTTTTCACAACGTGATGTATGTAAGGTCCAATATAGAAACAATTTAAGTCGTACCGATTACCGAACCAGACCTATTTTAGTTTTAACTATTACCAATCTTCTATACTATATAATAAAAGAAACCACTTTAGGGACACTTTTCATCATATTAGGCCATCTTTTATAGATAATTATTATTTTAGTTTAATTTCTTCTAATTAATTATAGATAACCTTCCTATTAAATATTATTTAATTTAATATTATTTAGTTTAATCTCCTTCTTATTTATAATATTATTTATTATGTACTAGATTATAACCCCGTGTATTACACGGGTTAAATAAATAAATTTTATTTAATAAATAATAAAACAATATATCTTTTAAAAACCTTCTTTATTGCACAAGTTAAATAAATATAATTTTATATATTAAATAATAAAAAGTTATATCTATAAGAACAATATTGTACAGGTTGAATAAATATAATTTTATATATAAAATAAAAAAAGTTATATCTTTAAAACCATGTGTATTACACGAGTTGAATAAATGTAATATTGTTTACCAAATAATAAAATAATACATCTTTAAAAGACCCCATTCGTTACACGGGTTGTATAAATTTAATTTTATATACCAAATAATAAAAAAATTACATTTTTAAAAATATGCGTATTACACGGTTTGAATAAATGTAATTTTCTATACTAAATAACAAAAATATATATCCTTAAAAAACCTCGTGTATTGTACAAATTGAATAAATCTAATTTTATACATCAAATAATAAAATTACGATTTTGGCCCCTTGGTTATATCACTTTTACCCTTTTAGTTCAAAATTTTTTTTTAACATCTAAGCCCCCAACATCTTTTTTTATAACCTTTTTGGCCACTAACGTCATTTTTAACCCTTTTGGCCACTAACGTTTAATAGATGAGGTTAGTGTTAAGGGCCAAAAGGGTTAGAAAAGAAGACGTTGGGGGCTCAGATGTTAAAAAAATCTTTTTTGAGCTAAAAGGGTAAAAGTGATATAACTACAGGGGCCAAAATCGTAATTTTCTCTAAAGAATTCTTAACATCTAACCTCTCAGCGTCTTTTTCTAACCTTTTTGGCCCCTAACGTCTTTTTTTAACCCTTTTGGCCCCTAACATTTAATGGATGGGGTTAGTGTTAGGGGCCAAAAGAGTTAGAAAAGAAGACGTTGGGGGCTCAGATGTTAAAAAATTCTTTTTGGGCTAAAAGGGTAAAAGTGATATAACTACAAGGGCTAAAATCGTAATTTTCTCTAAATAATATTATAAATTTAACAGAATTAAACTAAATAATAATTATCATTAAGATATTAAACTAAATAATATTTATAGGAGTGTTATTTATAATTAATTAGAAAATATTAAATTAAAATAATAATTATATATAAGAGATGGCATGATATGATGACAAGTGTCCAAAAAGTGGTTTCTTTTATTATATAGTATAGATTTTGTCGATTTCCCATCGTTATTCAAATCATCGGTCTACAAAAGAGGCTTGTGAAAGAAAAATACAACTGAAAATAATTGCTTACCAAATCCATCATTTTATTCATATTTTGCTTCTATGTTTAAAAACATTATCAAAATGGTGCTATCAATCAAATACTTGTATTGATATGACTTATTAAATCAAATACTTGGTATTGATATGACTTAAAAAGAAAAATTACATGTTATGTATATGTAATAAAGTTATGTTACGTTTTTGTTTATAAATTTTCAAAAATTGTACTTGCAATCTTCAATAAACTAAATAAAATTAACTAATATTATTTATTATTTATACATTTACGGAGTTTTAAATAAATGGTTAAATTTATTAAGACTTCGTTAACAAATTTTGCAACAGCAGACGAAAACCAAACTTTGTATTAATATATTAAATATTTGTATTTTCACTATACAAAATAACATTTACTCGACCCATGTAATACATGAGTTTTTTTAAGATATAACTTTTTATTATTTGATATATTTTTTACTATACAAAATAACATTTACTCATCCCATGTAATACATGAGGTTTTTTAATATATAACTTTTTATTATTTGATATATAAAATTAGATTTATTTAATTCGTAAAATACACGGGGTTTATTAAGAATATATATTTCTTATTATTTAGTACATAAAATTACATTTATTCAAACCGTGTGATGTGCATATTTTTAAAGATGTAATTTTTTTATTATTTGGTATATAAAATTACATTTATTTAACCCGTGTAATAAATGAGGTTTTTTTAAAGATGTATTATTTTATTATTTGGTAAAAATATTACATTTATTCAACTCGTGTATTACACGTGTTTTTAAAGATATAACTTTTTTTATTTGGTATATAAAATTACATTTATTCAACCCGTACAATATGGTTCTTATAGATATAGATTTTTTATTATTAATATATAAAATTATATTTATTTAACCCGTACAATAAATAAGGTTTTTAAAAATATATTGTTTTATTATTTAATATATAAAATTTATTTATTCAACCCCGTGTAATACACGGGGTTATAACCTAGTATTTTTTTTAATTAAATCCCATGATGCCGTTAATTTTCATTCGTAATAATTTATATGTCACACCCCCAAATTACCACCTAGGGTATGTCCCTATTGGAAGTGCAACGATCCAACCAAGAGCCACCAATCATATCAAACACGAGTTATAATGTATTGAAATACCCAATTGAAATAAATGTAACGTTTAAAAATTTAAACCAAAACCAAAGTACTGAGCGGAAGCATAAATGTAAAGTGTGTAAATGTATCAAAACCAAATCAAAATAACTGTTTATTATGACCACAACCACTCCAGCAGCATCAGACGGCAAGCTCCCAAGTTCCTTCAATAGTTACCTACAAGCATGTAAACAAGTGTGTCAGACTACGCTGGTGAGTTCAAGGTTTGCGTTTGTTTACCAAGTTGTGTTACCGATCACGTGAGTAAAACAGTTTACGAGACGATATGTTGTTTGTCGTTATGATATTTGATGTTTCGATGTTGCTCATGTTAGATACCCTAGGGAGTGTGCCCATAAGTATCCGGGGAGTGGGTACCCCTTAACGACCGTTTGCTATGTTGCCTTCGTTAGATACCCTAGGGAGAGTGCCCATATGTATCCGAGGAGTGTGCCTCTAACAACCATAGCCATACCCAGATAATTAGTTCACGCCCGTCCTTACGGCCCGGTGTGAGGTTTCCCACCTAATAGCGCTATCAACTAATCACCCCCATTGCCCTCCAGGCAATAACCAAAACCGTTTAAGTTATTTACCCAATGTTTCCCTTCCAAATGTTTACCAGTTGTCCCAAACCACCGGGACGCATGCTTGAGAAAAGTGCAGTGAACTCACCTTGGGTTTGCTCGGTATGTTTATTCACGTATTCAAGTTAATCAATCAAGTCCTAGCATGGTTGACAAAGCCAATTAGTTTCACATAGACTCGAGTCACATAGTTTCTTACTCATATGACACAAGTAGCACACATGTATTTCACGTATTATCATGCGAGTCAAAGTAGCCAATCATATCACAAAACGGTCTACTAATTCACACGCAGTCAAGTGTTCATATCTCACATACCTTCATACATTCATCATAGTAATAGGCGGCCCAAATCAATACACTAAACCCAATTAACTAATATTTAACATAAGATCAGTGAACTAAATTAACCATGTTATATCAACCGGCCCAACATATTTATGTTGACTGTTACTAATTATTCGGCCCATTATTTTATCCAGCCCAATACTGTACTACGTGGCCCATTAGTGAAATGTGCGACTGGCCCAAAATTGTGTGATTGGGCTCTATAGTGCGGCCCAGCTGAACCTGAAGCCCAAAAGGGCTGTGCGACCAGGTTATTGTTCGTAGTCCAGCTCACAGTGCATGCATGGACAACCCATATCCTTTGCATGAATGCCCAAGTGTGCGATCTATTGTGGGAGTGTGTATGATTGTGTTGCATAAGTGGGGTGCACATGAGGTTTAGGTGACATGGGGTGTGGCTGAACAGGAAATTGCCTGGTAATTGTTCGAGATCATAGGGCCCCACCCCAGTCCCATAGCTGTTTCTTTCTTTACTACCTTAGTGGTATCCTTCATCATGAGTTTCCTTTTCACACAATAACAATTTACCAATTTAACAATTAGATATATATAAGCAATTTAAAAGTCAACATCACATGGCATACAACCCCATTCATGCGACACAATCAACAACCATTGTTCTGCAACTCATATTCTTTAATCATTTATATACGCACAACCTAGGTTATCGAAACTGCTTCATTAATTTAATAGGACATAGAGTATAATTTGCTGATTCATTGTTTTATCATTACGATTGTTTCATCATGCCCATCAGCCCTAACATTAAGATTCTTGAATCATCTGATAGACATCATCGCAGTTTCCGGTTTCGTGTTTAATTACCTAGCCGATTCTCCCTACTCGTTTATTGAGCATAAGCCAATCTATAAACAACTCTAGATCACACTATGATCATGCATATAACTAGTATTTAACAAGATCACATACAAAACACAGCATCACACCAAAAGTCTAAGCCCCAATCGATGCATTTATCCCTCAAGAATCCACATAATATCTACACAACAATAAACTAACCGAGCTGCAAGATGAAGGCTGGATTGCTTGCACGAGAGGGAGAGATTTCACGAACCAAGAGAGGAGCAGCCATCGATTGTGATAGGAGGAAGAGAGAGAGTTTAGGGTTTGTTGTGATAGCCAACTGAAAGAATTCATTCCCACAATATGCACGTATACTCACAAGGGTAATACATCGGCTCACTATTGGGCTTCAATTGGGCTGCGGACCAGTGTGTAAGCGAGAAGGGTTTCGGGCCAATGACAAAACCATTCGGCCAGAGAGTGCGCGGTCACAGAGGTGGCGTGCTTCGCTAGTGCTTGGTGTGAATTATTATTCGCACAACATTCGTTCCTATGAATTCGCATAACATTCTCATGCTCACCATCAAAAGGAAACAACCACATAACCACATACACACATTGGCCACTTCATACATGGTTCACGCAGACTGTAACACATAAATAACTCATAAACATTCAGTTAAAACTTAACACGTCCGTTAGTCAAGCATCGCACATAATAGTTACATCAACGAACAACAGAAGGCTCTAAAATATGAGTTGTCACATCATCCCCAACTTGAAAGAAATTTCGTCCCGAAATTTGATAAGTAGCTCAGAGCAGCTAGGTGATAGATCAGGATGACTGTGGATTTTCCTCGGGTGCCACATCATCCCCAACTTGAAAGGGAATTTCGTCCCGAAATTCGCCAATGACATCAGAGATTGATTCAATCGTTGGACAATCGAGGATACTAGACTTTCATCTGCTTTTTGCGTTCTCACATGAACTCCGGTCCACGTCTTGAGTTCCAACGAACTCTGACGATTGGAATTCGACTAGGTTAACGAAACTTAACTTGCTGGTCCATGATTTCAATGGATTTCTTGTCGGATAACGCTTCTGTAAGTTCAATACATAAATGGCATCGTGTACGCTACTCAATTCATCAGATAACTCGAGTTTGTAGGTCACGTCACCGGTTCTCCCCATAATGTTGAATGGCCCAACGTGACGTGATTTAAGCTCGCCACGCTTCCCAAGCGTACCACACCCTCCCAGGGTGAGACTGTCAACCTGATACGTTTGCCTATAGCGATCTTCCAGCGTTTCCTAAGCTTATCAACTTTCCTGACGGCCACGCGTTGCCGCCAAACGATTTCCAATCTAAATAATCTTCCCAAGTGTTATTAGAGTCAATCACGCTCATGCTCGCAGCATGTCTTCATGAGTCAGGATGGTTCGTTGCTCTGTTCAGTTGTCCTATAGCGATAAGTAATGCTCATGTTTAGACGTGAGCCAAGGGTGTTGTGTATTGCCGGTCATAAATCAGGTATTGCTCAAAATTAGAGGTAACAAGAGCTGGCACCTCATGCCTAAAGGCCACCTCTCTCCGAGGAACATCCACAAGTTGTGAAGACTCGCCAGTCTTCTTACTTGCAAGAAAGTGTGCTGGTAATATGAGACAGTCAACGATCACCCAGATGATATAGTTTCCGTTTCGGGTTCTAGGTAGCCCAGTGACAAAACCCATGGCAGTATGTTCTCATTTCTATATAGGTGTTTCTGGTTGCTAATACTTCACCTTGAGTTTTCCACAAGTCAGACATCATACGCATACTTTGTTAGGTGGGCCTTCGTGGACGATCACCAGTACAAGATTTATGGGTCATAATATCTCTCGTCAAAATCCAGACGACTAAAATACCAAAGCCGGTGTGCTTTGGTCAACATAAATTCCCTACAGTTTCCGTATAATAAGATCCACATTGTTCCATGAGGTAGCGAACATCGCCTGACCTGCCAAAGGTTGTTTCTCCATGCCCCGCGTGAGTTCAACTTGATAGTAATCCTCTTTCAGTTCTCCAGTTTGAACATAGCGAGTCTGATCAGGTAGGTTAGAGTCGATAGTGAGTCGCAAGGCTCGCGCGCGTTCAGGTTTCACAGTTGTAATCGTTCCAAATGTTCCATCCAACGATGCCATGTACTGATTTAGCTCCTTCAGAATTTGGGTACACGGGAGGCCCTTGTGATCGGTCTAGGTAACGCATTCGGTACCGTCCAAGTAATGCCTCCAAGTAAATCTAAAGACCACGGTTTCCACCACTGGTTGTGTGTCAGGCAGTTCTTCTTTGTATCTCTATTACGTAAGTCATCACTCTCTCGTGTTGCGTCGACGTGTAACTGGGACTCTGATTCAAAGCATCATAGATAATCACGGTTGGCGAATCTGGCAAGATGGGGTTGGCACATACCACTCATGTGATCCCTAAGGCTGCTGGTGTGTTGGGTAAATTTAAACCTCGAGAACAGAAAATCGTAGTGGCCGTATTGTGCCTGTAACGTCGTGTTAGAAGTCATCCTCCTCTGGGCCTTCCATCAAGTGACAGTCTGATCTTATGTCGGTTTCCGAATAGAAGCTTGATCATTGCAGCGGGTGAAGCAGGTTGTCGATGCGAGATAGAGGGTGATGGTCTATGATTGCCACCTTAGGGTAGTCTGCACGCGTACGAAAGGACTTGTCCTTCATTTTCCACAATAGAGCTCGGGCTCCCCAGAACAAGGAGCTAGAACGCTAAATCTCCCACCCGGTAGTTTCTGAAGTTGATTAGACAGTTCTTGCAACCCTCCTGGTGCAAGACGGTATGAAGCACGAGTGATCAAGGCTGTTTCTGGCATGAGATTAAACTTGGATCTGCCTAAGAGTTGTGGAAGTAAGCCCGAAAGTTCCTCGGGTAACAAACCGAGAGGGATCACAAACAATTGGTGGATCCACGATCCTCTTTTCCCTCAGCCCAATCATTAGTAACGGTTGCTAACACAACGGAGTAATCCCTCCGTAGACACTTCTGGCCTTCACAGCTGAAATGGCGCTAACTTTTGCACTACTCTGATGCTTTAGAACAATTAACGATTCTCCACACAAAGTTTTCTCCTCACTAGGTATATATGCACGATATCTGGATAACCAATCCATACGGACTACTGCATCAAAACTATCAAGGGTAGTAGAAGGATGGTCGACGTCGAACACTTGTCCCACAAGGTCGAGTTTGCATTCCAACAATCATATGAGGTTTCAGTGGGCTTTCCATCTGCCGATTCCACAGCAGGTTCGGTTTCAAGAAGTATCAGGGTTGAGCAAAACAGTGACGAAGCGATTTGTTACTAAGAATGTGTAGGCCACCATGTTGTTACAATCCTGGCGTCGCCCACGCCAATCCTAAATGCCCTTCACGAGTACCACATCCAGTGTTGTTGCTACTTCTACTAGAACTCCCAAACCTGTCGTTGTTCCCTGGGTTGTTGACGTCTTGACTTAACAGCAGTCATTCCTTTCCAATGTCGCCTTCGTTTCCATGCTACGATTACGAATACCTTGATGTTGCCGTGACTGTTGCCTCTAATGTCGTTGCTCGAAACGAAGCCCTGCGACCCTTCACCAACAAGGTCCATCCTGTCACATTTCCGTGCCACGTCCTAAAGCGTAACTCATTGTGCTGGCAGTCACACATTCCATACTATAGTCGATTGTCATCGCCGATGCCCCGATTGATTCGTAAGAGTTGACTCTCATAAGTCGCTTAGGGTTCGATTAAAGTCAAATTACTGATGTTCGTTGCCAGTAATCAAGGTCGTTCTAATACTGAGGTTAGTGAGGCTCCACGCTCATCCTCTTGTCCATCGTTCTTGCAAGTTAACTGGGTAATGCACGGCATGTTTCCAGAGTGTTGCGGATGTGATCGCACTTCGGGGTCTAAGACGTCAGTACATTGAGTTCTAACAACAGAGAGTGAGGGGGGGGGGTGGTTATAGACCAATCATTAACGCTGCAACATCCACTCAGGGACGTTCGTACAAGCACCTAGCATTCTACAGAGTTCGCTAGGCGTTCAGTTAGGTGTTCAGGTAATACTCGATATCATCGGAATTCGAAAGGTTTCAAAGGAAAAATAGAAAGATCACATTCGTGTAGGAGACAATCTTGACTATTTCTCCTATAGGTTATCAGGTTTCGCATCGATCAAATGAAAGTTCAGGATGAGAAAAAAAAAATCAAGTATCACCTTAAAGTCGGCAACTTTCAAGTTCACATACAGTAGGGGAGATTCCCTCTTGCACTCGTTAAGCCTCATTGGGAATTGCATGCACCACGCATTATTATTATGTGTGCACCCATGATAATAAGGCGGTTTGCATGCTCCTCTCGACGCTTCTTAACTTATGTTCGAAGTTTCTCCCACTCCATTCAACACAGGTATGTACTAACAACAAAACTAGGATTTACAAGATGCAAGTGTTGTGTTATGCTATCGACGTGTCATGATATCTATCTTGTTGTATTGTGTATGCTATGTGTATAGATATGTCTACTAAACATGTGATGTATACTGTAACGAGGAACGAACCTTGCAATCTGAAGCTGAGTGTCATGGTCATCGTTTGGATCAATTCGGTTATAGTCTGGTTTTATGAAAACGTTTTAAAACCAAGTTCTCTATAACCAGTGGCTCTGATACCAAACTGTCACACCCCCAAATTACCACCTAGGGTATGTCCCTATTGGAAGTGCAACGATCCAACCAAGAGCCACCAATCATATCAAACACGAGTTATAATGTATTGAAATACCCAATTGAAATAAATGTAACGTTTAAAAATTTAAACCAAAACCAAAGTACTGAGCGGAAGCATAAATGTAAAGTGTGTAAATGTATCAAAACCAAATCAAAATAACTGTTTATTATGACCACAACCACTCCAGCAGCATCAGACGGCAAGCTCCCAAGTTCCTTCAATAGTTACCTACAAGCATGTAAACAAGTGTGTCAGACTACGCTGGTGAGTTCAAGGTTTGCGTTTGTTTACCAAGTTGTGTTACCGATCACGTGAGTAAAACAGTTTACGAGACGATATGTTGTTTGTCGTTATGATATTTGATGTTTCGATGTTGCTCATGTTAGATACCCTAGGGAGTGTGCCCATAAGTATCCGGGGAGTGGGTACCCCTTAACGACCGTTTGCTATGTTGCCTTCGTTAGATACCCTAGGGAGAGTGCCCATATGTATCCGAGGAGTGTGCCTCTAACAACCATAGCCATACCCAGATAATTAGTTCACGCCCGTCCTTACGGCCCGGTGTGAGGTTTCCCACCTAATAGCGCTATCAACTAATCACCCCCATTGCCCTCCAGGCAATAACCAAAACCGTTTAAGTTATTTACCCAATGTTTCCCTTCCAAATGTTTACCAGTTGTCCCAAACCACCGGGACGCATGCTTGAGAAAAGTGCAGTGAACTCACCTTGGGTTTGCTCGGTATGTTTATTCACGTATTCAAGTTAATCAATCAAGTCCTAGCATGGTTGACAAAGCCAATTAGTTTCACATAGACTCGAGTCACATAGTTTCTTACTCATATGACACAAGTGGCACACATGTATTTCACGTATTATCATGCGAGTCAAAGTAGCCAATCATATCACAAAACGGTCTACTAATTCACACGCAGTCAAGTGTTCATATCTCACATACCTTCATACATTCATCATAGTAATAGGCGGCCCAAATCAATACACTAAACCCAATTAACTAATATTTAACATAAGATCAGTGAACTAAATTAACCATGTTATATCAACCGGCCCAACATATTTATGTTGACTGTTACTAATTATTCGGCCCATTATTTTATCCAGCCCAATACTGTACTACGTGGCCCATTAGTGAAATGTGCGACTGGCCCAAAATTGTGTGATTGGGCTCTATAGTGCGGCCCAGCTGAACCTGAAGCCCAAAAGGGCTGTGCGACCAGGTTATTGTTCGTAGTCCAGCTCACAGTGCATGCATGGACAACCCATATCCTTTGCATGAATGCCCAAGTGTGCGATCTATTGTGGGAGTGTGTATGATTGTGTTGCATAAGTGGGGTGCACATGAGGTTTAGGTGACATGGGGTGTGGCTGAACAGGAAATTGCCTGGTAATTGTTCGAGATCATAGGGCCCCACCCCAGTCCCATAGCTGTTTCTTTCTTTACTACCTTAGTGGTATCCTTCATCATGAGTTTCCTTTTCACACAATAACAATTTACCAATTTAACAATTAGATATATATAAGCAATTTAAAAGTCAACATCACATGGCATACAACCCCATTCATGCGACACAATCAACAACCATTGTTCTGCAACTCATATTCTTTAATCATTTATATGCGCACAACCTAGGTTATCGAAACTGCTTCATTAATTTAATAGGACATAGAGTATAATTTGCTGATTCATTGTTTTATCATTACGATTGTTTCATCATGCCCATCAGCCCTAACATTAAGATTCTTGAATCATCTGATAGACATCATCGCAGTTTCCGGTTTCGTGTTTAATTACCTAGCCGATTCTCCCTACTCGTTTATTGAGCATAAGCCAATCTATAAACAACTCTAGATCACACTATGATCATGCATATAACTAGTATTTAACAAGATCACATACAAAACACAGCATCACACCAAAAGTCTAAGCCCCAATCGATGCATTTATCCCTCAAGAATCCACATAATGTCTACACAACAATAAACTAACCGAGCTGCAAGATGAAGGCTGGATTGCTTGCACGAGAGGGAGAGATTTCACGAACCAAGAGAGGAGCAGCCATCGATTGTGATAGGAGGAAGAGAGAGAGTTTAGGGTTTGTTGTGATAGCCAACTGAAAGAATTCATTCCCACAATATGCACGTATACTCACAAGGGTAATACATCGGCTCACTATTGGGCTTCAATTGGGCTGCGGACCAGTGTGTAAGCGAGAAGGGTTTCGGGCCAATGACAAAACCATTCGGCCAGAGAGTGCGCGGTCACAGAGGTGGCGTGCTTCGCTAGTGCTTGGTGTGAATTATTATTCGCACAACATTCGTTCCTATGAATTCGCATAACATTCTCATGCTCACCATCAAAAGGAAACAACCACATAACCACATACACACATTGGCCACTTCATACATGGTTCACGCAGACTGTAACACATAAATAACTCATAAACATTCAGTTAAAACTTAACACGTCCGTTAGTCAAGCATCGCACATAATAGTTACATCAACGAACAACGGAAGGCTCTAAAATATGAGTTGTCACATTATAGGTTTTTATAATATATACATCAAAGCATAGTCAATGAAAGAGACGTGAAAAATGATATATATCCTTGTAAGAAAAATATAACAGCTTATATCTTTGGTTGTCTCAAATGTAAAATATTAGTTTATAAATATTTTTATTATATTTATGTATATTGATTTAGAAGTTGCTTCACGCAATGTGATCAAACACGAGGAGTGACGTGACAACGAACATGTGTTTATAACATTTGCATTTAATATTTTTGGTTTTTTATGTTTGAGACCGTGGAACTACTTAGTCAAGTACAACAAGCATGCTTAGTAATGGTTGTGTGGCATTAGTATTATTTGACACCGTTTTACGCCCCGCCGCAACGCGGGGTATGCTTTGGGGGGTTTTAAAGAAAAAATGGGTATGCATATGGTTGTTGTAACTTTGGCTTTGGAGGTTTTTAAAAAAAATGATTTTTTTACATTTCACCCAAAATTATTTCATAAATTACTTTTTACCCAAAACTATTTGTTTTTTTTTTACTTTTACCAAAAACTTTTTATATTTTGCAATCTATCTTCACATTTTTTTTTACTTTCAACTTTGGTCATTTATAGTTTTCATTTTTCGCAAAGTTTTCGCTTTATGCTTGGTTCTAAATTTTGTGACTTAACACATCGCAACGTGCGTCTTTGGTTTAAGGTTTTTACGTTTCGTTCTAAATTTTGCGAGTTAACACGACGCAACGTGCGTGTGTGGGTGAACATTTTTACATCGTCTATTTTTTTCCCGTTTGACAGATTTAACATAACGTACGGGTCGTAAATCAAGTTAGTTATAACTAAATAATTCCCTCCGCATTGCGGCGGGTCGCAGTGCTAGTTATATATTATTTTCTATTTTCTAAATATCTCTTTTGTCGCATTAATAAAGATGAATAGAAGACCACGAACTTAGTGATATTCAAAAAAGTTGAATTGTTGACTTATGTTGTTATCTTTGACTTTTAATTTTGAAAAAGGACAAAAGAGACCCATAAAGAGGTTTTATCAAAGTGATGATACGAAGAATAGGGGTGTAAACAAATTGAGTCTAAGTAAACAAATTGAGTCTAAGTTTAACACTTTTTAATTTATTAAAGTTTGAGCTACGTAAATTCGAGTTTTGTTTTCAAAGCCCTAGTTCGGCTCGTTTATTTATTTATTAACTACAGTAATTTATTTTTTTATAATTATTTTTTCATATTTTAATGAATAGTAATTATTATCACTTAATATATTTAATATATTAACGAAAATTATATATATGTTGAGCTCGTTTAGGCTTACGAGCTAGCCCGAGCTTAGGTTCATCTAATAAACAAGCTTGATTTTAGGCTCGGGCTCAGGCTTGGGTTCGTTTAAGCTCAGCTTATTTAGATCTTTTCTTGAGTCGGGCTCAAGTAGCTCGGGGGTACCTCAGCTCACTGACCCCCGGGCCCCTGTAGGTCTTTGCTCGTAATGTTAAATTTTACCAAAAAATTTTGGGAAAAAAATTGTAGTGTAAAATATTGGATTTTTAAGAGCCCGACACCCACCGATTTGGATTTAAAAAGTCCGGCCCTCGCTGAGTTTTCATTCAAGCTCCGTCACATCATTGGCTCGTTTGCACCCCTAATTAAGCATATACAAATCAAAGTGCGACTGTCAAATCATCTCCCACATTTTTGTGTTTGTGAGTCTATATATCTTAAGTAAGTATGTAAATTTGTGAAAAAGTTGAATCCTAAATACATCGCGTGATTTGTGTAACTCAAAGATGTCTCGCGTTATATGGTTATCTAACAAATCAACCAAGTTAATAATATAAACAAGTTGCCAATGATCTCTAGATCAAGTGATGGAATGCTTGCATTTCTTTTGAGAGATGCAGGTTCGACTACCACTTGGTGCAGAGTGAGGTATTGGTGGGCAATGATAGGAGACCCAGGGAAACCTGGGTTGGATACCGGTAATTTCACCGTCGTGCCTACGGACGGGTGGGTTACCGGGTTTTCTCCGAAATTGGTGGTGGACTCGGGTTACTCTCGGAGTACTCCGTTTGTCCAGTGGGTGCCCCGAGAGTGCTCGGTATTGAGTTTGTTGGTCGTTCAAAAAAAAAAAATAATAATAAACAAGTTGTAAATGAGGTAGTAGTGGAGTGGTTGAGGAAAGACTTGGTGTTTGTTGTGATCAAGGTTCGGCTCCCACTCTCCTCATTATTTTTTGCGGCATCCAGGTGAAGGGCGAATACGGGTGGTGCCGGTTCGTCTTGATAGGAGGCGAGGTTTTGCCGATTATTCCACTGTCATGCTTTTGGGCGGGTGTAGGTCGGGTTTCCGCGCATCTGGGAGAGCCAAGGGGCTGGCAGCGGTCGAGTACTCGACCTTGACCACAGCGCCTGGTGTCAAGGTGGTTGACACGTCGTCCTTGTCGTTCAAAAAAAAAAAAAAAATATAAACAAGTTGGATAGATCAATAAGTTGCAACCAATTTAAACTTAACATTTTTTCAAATCGTTTAATATTATTCATAGATTTTTGTTCTAATTTCATTTGGGCCGTTGAGGTTTTCTATCCTGTACATAACGTTTTTTTGTTGTGTGTGTAAACATGTTGAGTCGTTTATGCCCGTTTAACCGCAATTTGTAAATTACAAGCACTGTAAGTCGATATATCCCTACCTTTAATATTGTATTCGCAATTTATTTATTAACTAATGTGTCAAAGTTAGTTTGTAAATGTTTATTGTATAACTAGGTTATCACCCGAGACTATTTTCCGGGCTCGAGAAAGGAAATTAGATAAATCATAATTAGGAAGTCAAACAATCAAAAGATATCTTTACACAACTACATATTAAAGTAGAGAAACTAAGTTAGAAGAGAAAGGGGTTTGCCTCATAGGCACACAAGTTAGAGATTATTACTCTAACTCATCCGTCTTAAATTATACTAACACTATGTTTCAGAGTTTACTAATGGAAGGAAAGGAAAGAAAACAGAAAAAAAGTAAAAATATTTTGTGTTCCAGAGTTTCATTTAAGGAAGGAAAAAAAAGGAAATGACAGGAAAACTAGGCTAAATTCTTTAATTTTTCTTTCCTTCCGATTTGGGAGGAAGCGGTAGGAAAATCATCTTTTTTTTCCTTTCTCGTCCTTTCCTTTCTCACTTTTGCTTTCTTTTCTTATCCCTCGTTAAGTTAACTCGGGAACAGAAATCACCAATCCAATGTAATCCATCTAGAAATATATAGATTATCAATAATTTTTATGTCGTCAATTGAAGATTTTTTTAATTCCCCTTATTTCTTTATCTGCTGATTCATCTGTTACAAAATAAAACATATCAAGAAAATAAAATAAATGTCGTTAATCCTAGAACGCACATTAAAAATTAATGAATTAATTAAAGAGACTACCTGGTTTCATTTAGGTTCAATAGAAGTTAACCCCTTGTTCGAAGAGTATACATTCCAGCAGAAACTCTAGTTCAACCCGCCTATGCTACATATTAGTGCACAAACTTGTTGATATGCTATTGTAGCTGAATTATAAGTAGGGGTGCAAACGAACCGAGCTGAGCCTGAGCTTGACCAGGCTCGAGCTCGAGCTCGATTAACTTATGAGAGCTCGGGCTCGAGCTCGGCTCGATTCGAGCTTTGTTTTCAAGGCTCGAGCTCGGCTCGTTTGTATTTTATCAAGCTCGAGCTCGGCTCCGGCTCGGCTCGTTTATTCTCTATTAATTAATATATTAAATAAAAATAATATAAATAATATACTTTTTAGGCTCGCGAGCTCGATAAGTGAAGCTCGGGCTCGGGCTCGTTTACTAAATAAGCTTATTTTTAGGTTTCAGGTCGGCTTGTAAACAAGTTTGAATAAGCTCGGCTCGACTCGGCTTGTTTACACTAAGGCTTGATAAGGCTCGACGAGCCTAACGAGCTTCACATGTGAGGCTCGAGCTCGGGCTCGATAAACAAATGAGCTTTATTTTAGGCTCAACCTCGGCTCGGGCTCGATAAAGCTCGGCTCGTTTCGAGCTTTTTCTCGAGCCGATCTCGAGTAGCTCGCGAGCCGCTCAGCTCGTTTGCACCCCTAATTATAAGTAAATACTTCCTGAAAAATCACATAAAAAATTCATATTAAAATTGCCAATATATATGTCACAATTCTGCACTATCGTGTATTAAATGTGCCCCACATAATATAGGAGTAATGAATTCGAGAAGTTATTAAAGAAATATGTTATATGACATCTTTCTTTAAAGTTCGCAAGTGGCATGCTATAGTAACCCAAAGCATATTTATCCAATTGTCCCACTTTCAGTTTCTCTTTATCATCTTCAAGAACGGAGCTTAGAAAACCGTATAAGCACTTGTATCTATTGATTTGACTCTAATGCATAGTCAATATGCGTATCTATCCTTATCGTTGTCATGCACAATAGTCTACTTAAAACCATTTAAATATTAAACACGCCCCACATCTCTATATCTAATAAATGAACAAGGTTTTGACACTTGTCACCTTCACATTCCCCCTAAACACATGTCAACCTCTCAAGCCCTCTCCCTTATCTCTTTCCTATGTGTCAATCCCAGATTAATTATACGCCACGTGTCATTTTGCTGCGTTTTTTTTTTTTTGATTTTTCGAATTTGAAAGCTGCTGAGAAGAGGTCAGGAACAATTAATGAATGACAGACCAACGTTGCTTTCTACATTCTCTCTCTACCTGCAAGTCAAAATATGTCCAAAAACCCTAACTTTCCTTTCAAATTTCAAATGCCTTTTTTTCATTTTCGTTCTCTCTCTCCCCCTCAAATCCGGATCCAAATGAAATTTTCGTTCTCTCTCTCCAAGCGATTTTGTAGATTGTAGATCCAGGGTTTCGGGCATCTTCAAGGTGGGTTTATGGCATTTTCAGGTGTGTTTCATGCTTTGATTATAAGAAATCTTTCACTATTCTTTCATCTTCATAATCTCCCACATCTCACAGATCTCACAAAACTTCATCATCAAGAATATCATTCAAGATCTCTCACCAGATGCCGTTTCATGACCAGATCTGTGATTATTTGTGATTTATGATAGATGTTATTTGTGGTGTTATTATTGTTTGTATACATATGGTCCTCCACCGTAATGCCGTCGTCATCACTATCCACTTCAAACCCTCTGTTTATTATGGGTAAATCACTAATCACTGTTGATTTCTTCTTTTTTTATGGATTATATATTTAGTAGAAGACAGTTTGTTAGTAGAATACCATAGGGTAATTTTGTCTATTAAAGATATTATTTATTCATTTCCCTGTTGACAAAACAAGATTCAACTGAATTTGAATTTGTTCTTGCAGCTGGTTCAGGCCCCTGTTGTGATTCTGGTTTACAGTTTCTTTCGGAAAGATAAGAATCAGAGCTCGATAATTCATCGTTTTTGTTATGTTCGTTCGAGTGAGTTATCAAAATTCATATGTAAACTTGATTGTATATTTTTTAAAATGTTACACTGCAGTACTTGAAAGCTGTAGCTAGAGGTTTATTGGGGCTTCCGGTTGGTTATAGCTGTGCATCTACAGTCCCAGGGAATGGTTCAAGTCTCAGGTATTTCTTATTTAATCACTATTAGATGTAACAAATTCTGCTCATTTAATTATGAATAGGATTATCTGGGATGTGTTTTATCTTAAGCATGTCAATATATATATATATATATATATATATATATGAAAAAAAAAAAAACTGAAAGGTGGATGGGTAGAACAAGTCAACAAGGTCAAATTGGTTAAAATTCATTGTATTAATTGTTTTTGTGATCATAACTAATGCGTTATTTATATGTTTCTTAAGAAAGTGTTTGTAGGGAGACCCAGTTCGACCCATTCGATTTTGACCCATACTAAAATCCAATGAATCGATCCATTTATCCAATTAATTCAATGGATCGATCCATGATCCATCCGGATCGATCCATTACTAATTTTAAAAAAGTAGAAAAGGGAAAATGTCTTGATGATCCCTACAACCACTCCTATACGCTCACAACTCTTAACGCATATAACCCAAACCAACACCATATACTTGCATGCAGGTATAATTAATATAGTCTATATGTATATAGGTGGAGCTCTGTGAGGAGATATAAAACAGGAGATTAGTTGCCAGTCGTTGGCGCTGACATGGAGCGAGAAGGCAGCGGCGGAGGCAGTTGCAGCAGCCTCATGCTCCGGCCATGGTAGAGCTTTTGTTCACCATTTGACTTCTGATGGTCAACCAGTTTGTGAGTGCTTTAATTGTTATAACGGATCTGATTGCTCTCTATATTCTCGTGAATGTGATGCAGTTACCACAAGGTAACTTCCTAATTAATATTGGTTGACTTTTTTGTATTCCAGATCAAAATTGATCCCATGCTGTCAAGTTTTCATACTAAACATGTAAACAAAAGGAATTGTTAAACTGATTTATACATGTAACCTTTTTTTTTCATTAATATAGTTGTGACATTTATGTATGTTGCAGTGGGAATCTTACATTTGCGGAGCCATTTTGGATTCAAAATGTAGCTAATACTGCAGTCGTCATATCGGGATGGCATCGTATGGGTTACAACATCGCTGGTGTGAGGTTATTCGTAGTGAGTCATAGTCGGTGACAGTTACGGCGCCGGAGTGGTGACAGTTGTTCGAATTGGTCATCGTCTAACGTGGTGGTGAGGCGACTTCTGTTGAAGATTTGGGGACAGGGCCAACTTGATGCGTGTAAGAAGCCTGTGTGGAATGGCTGCAGCTTGGCTTGCGCTCGGTGAGTGAACTAAACCGACACTTAAGTCGTCTTAGTCGCAGTCATTAAAAGCGCTTTCTGATGGTGCATCACTCCCTGCAATACAGGTTGTAGTTTTACTTTAGTATTCTAATTGATTGTTTTACCTTTGGGATTTGGAAAATTGAATACATTGAATACGTTTACTTGTGTATATAGATGAAAATTTGAATTAAAATATGTATGTGCATAGTTGCAGATGTATAATTTAAGATATGTATTATATTGCTCATATCTTAGTTAATAGGTTGCTTACAATGTGAATTGGTCGATTTGTTTACGGGTTAAATCTTTATTGTAGATATGATTATTATTATAAACATGTTTTGTGTGTGCCTCCTACCTTTGTTACATTGTAGATTTGTAGGTTACAAGGAGTACTGAGCACTCTCCATCACATAAACGTTAAGAAGGTTCTTTTATTTAAATCTTTTCATTTGTGTATTACTCTCTATTTTTTTGGAGTTATTCCATTATTTGTTTTTTACACGATTTTAATTTTCAACAAATAAATTTATTTTCATTTGTTAGAACCGCGTTTCACGCGGGCAATAACCTAGTAAATAAAATATAAACTATTAATGAAGTTGAGAACTCATCACAAAAATATGCTTATAGCATCTTTCTATAAAGTGTGAAAGTGGCATTATATGCTTAAGGAGCCCATGTCTTATTTTTCCAAACGGTCCCAATCGATTCTTGTGATTGATCTTAAATTCAATATCAAGAAATATAGTTGAGAAAAAAAATAGTTATCCAGGTAGGGATGAGCTCGGTACCAATCGATATCGAACCCGAACTGGTACTAATATCCCAAAAAACGGGTACCAGTAACGAATATACCGGGTACGGTACCGGTATTGGGTGTAAAAACTTGTAAATATTGATACCGAACCAGTACCTAAAACTTCAAAAGTGGGTACCGAATCCGTACGGAAAATATTTCGGTTCGAATAAATCGATACCGGTACCCGGTACCATTTGCTTATGCTTATATTCTGGTTATAATTATACTCCTTAAAAAATGTAAATAAAATTATTTAGGCATACTCTATGGTGTAGCTTGAGCGTGCAAATATAAGTTGTGAAGGCTTTGATGATCTCATGCATACCAACAACCTCTTTTGCAATAGATAACCTTATATCATCTACATTAACCATCACAATTGTTAGAGCACCAATAACCAGGGCAGCGAGCATTCTCACAAACCCTAAAACTGTACTTTTGATTTGCAATTGTTCATTTGCATACACAAATGTAAACATTAATAAACAATATAACATAAAGTAATTAAAAGTTGCTTTTTGGATAAAGTATCGTTTTGTGGAGGAACTTGATGTAACTCTTGTGAACATTTCGAGCCTTCAAAAACTTTTATATTTCTTTCGTAAATATTTCGTTAACTGATATTTGAACATAATGATTTTAACGTAATGAACACTCCAAGACAAAGATATAAGCTATACAAACCCTAAATACCCTTCATATAGCTTAAGTAACAAGTTAGAGGGGTTAAAATTGTCAACAAGCTGATAATACAAGTCCAGAGGCTAAAATTGTCAAAAATCAAAATTTTGCATATTAGAGTGACTTACGGAATGGAAGGCAGTGGTTACGGTCCGAAGGGGTGCCCAAATGCAGCAAATTTGCTTGATCACCAAGTATTGCCACTTATTTTCAATTCTTGCCACCTAGCACCTTCCTTGCCACTTCTAATCTAGTTAGGATACATGTTAAGACACTAAGCATCATCATAACACATTTGTCAAGCTCTCCTTGATCCAAGATTAGTATAAAAAGGCTTCACGTTCTTCCATTTTCTTCACACCATTCTTTTTTTCTCACTTACACACTCTTGGAGCTTGGTCCTGCATTTGAGGCCTCCATTCCTTAGCTCTAATCCTTCTTCCAAACACAAATAAGTGTTTCTCCTTGCCTATTTCATTTATTTGGCTAGTTATGAACCAAAAGTCAAGCCAAATTGACTTTTGTTTTGACTTTCGGTTCCGGCCTTTTCGGTCAAGTCAAAGTTCAAAATGAACTTTGCTACGTGATCGTAATAATTAAGGTGTTAATCCCTCGTGATTACACTCTCTGATCATCACGTTTAATAGGCGAAATGACGAGTCAAACTTTTACGTAATAAAAGTAAAAAATGTAAAAAAAATGCATTTTTGTACGACGAATGAGTTTCAAGTATTAAAACTTAAAATTTTGACACCAAATCGGTTTATATAACATTATTATACATGTCTTAACATGTCTAACTCGTCACCTCTTGGGACTTGGATAAAGAAAAACACTTTACCACTACATTATGTTCTTTGGGACGATGAGACGGTATTCCAATTAGGCAAAACAAAATCAAATTAAATAGGAAATCTCATTTATTTTTATTTCTTTCTGCCGGTGATAAATATAGACACCTTACTATCACATCATATCTTTTAAAACGACAATTAGAAATTATAAAAAGTTGAAGTTAGGAAAAAAATCAAATTAAATAGGAATTTTAAGTTATTTTCCATTTGTTTTAATGCTGTGAAGGTGGGGGCTTGGGTTGGGGGCTTTGCTCGACAAGTGGTGATTGTGGACTCCACCAGACCACCCAAAAAATGGGGTGTGGAAGCAGCGTGGGTTAGCGGCGTTGGGGTGCCATATTGGCTTTTTTATATTTTTTACATACTTGAGATTTATAAAATGAAATACAAACTTATATTATTATTTTTTTTAAAAAGTTACATAACATCCTAATTTAAAAAAAAAAACACTTATTAAATCCTAAAAAATTAAAAAAAAAAGTAATGAATAATTCCTAAAAAAATACAGAGTCGATAAATGTTAAAGTGGGGAACCCACTTAAATTCAAGATTCCCGTCGTGCCTCCACTCGATCTTCGCGATCTCCATTCGGTTGTCGTGGCTCAGGTCCCCCGCAGGGCCACGGTCGAAACAAACTTTAAACCGATCCAACTTCAGTTTTAGTTCACGCCACTTGTGTTGGCAGATTGTGGCGAGTGTTACCAACGTGTTGTTGGTATTGTTGGAACGCTTGTCCCCAATACGCGGTTTGACCGCGTTGTAACGTACGTAGTGCATCGACGATTGATGTGACAAGCGCGATCTCCTCCTCCCCCGTCCAATGCATCATGTTCGGTTTTTTGATGTTGGTTTGGTTGAAAAAAAATTGTTGTTTGGTGTGAGATTGGTTGAAGAAGATTTGTAAAAATTTGTAGGTAAAAAATGAAAGTGTGGGGGGTATTTATAGGTAAATATTTGTATTTTTTTTTTAAATTTGATTTTTAACATTGAAACCACCATACTGAACGACTACCCCAAACGATCCAATTTAAACAACTATTCATAGCTAGCCAGCTCCCCCACCCTATAAGGGTGAGAGAGGCACTCCTCTCTTAGGGGAGTGACCTCTCTTACAAAAAACCAATCAGCACGCGTCACGTCAACTCCCCCCCTTAACTCCCCCCACACCCTCAATTTGATGGCGGCACTCGTCTCTTAATTACATCTCATCATCTTCTCTCTCTCAGCATCTTCTCTCTCTCTCTCCTCTCTTTTTGTGCGGTGAACACCCACCGCTCCTCACTCGTCGCAAACACTCCCCGAGAGGTCAGCGACAGTATTCCCGCTCAGGGACTACACATCCCGCACCCCTCCCCGAAAAGTACCCCGCTCACCCTAAACGCCCCCACTCCCACACTGCCTAATCCATTCATAAAATGGAATCTATAAGTATCTGTCAGAATAAGTAAGAAAGTCAAGGTAACATGATAGACAAATGATATTTGCAAGCTCACACCTCCAATCTCCTCTCTCCAAGGCACCCTTGTATTATATTTTATATAATCTCTTAAACTTTGTCTTCACAGAAACAACCAACCCTTGGATCTTTGAGGATCTCCAACTGCATCTTCAACAAATCTTGATCCCATTTCTGAGTTACCCCATATAGGTAACCAATCATATTACATTTTTTTTTTTTTTTTTTTGAAGTCCCAATTTTGTAAATTTTTGTATGGCTTACATGGCTTGAATGTTTGTTTGGATATTCATCTTTTTGGTCCAAGTTTGGTTGGTATTATTATGTTCTCTTGTATGTTTTTTTGTGGGATTTTGGCTATTGTTAGGTACATGTAGATCATTGTGGGATTCATCTTCTGTTGCTCTGTTATTGTGCAAGTTATATTATATTTGTTTGTATGATTTCTGGGATTTTGGTGGTTGTTTAGTAGACCTTTCTGTTATTTAAATTTATAGTTACTTAATTGGTTTTTAATTTGATTTCCTCTCCTTTTGAACTTTATGGTCAACTTCTTACTTTATTAGATTAAGATAATCTATGTTTATTTATTTATTTTTTCCATATGATTAAGTTCTCACTTTTGAATCTCTTTCATCATGTTTGAAGTTATGTTGCATCTAACTGGTAGGTGGTGGTGGCAGACGGTGGCCGGTGGGTGGTGGTTAATTTTAAGCCGTTCTAATATAATATGGAAAGTAAACTGCAAAAATGGTTCCTGAGGTTTGGTCACTTTTCCCACTTTGGTCCAAAATTCAAATCTTTTGAATCTAGGTCCCTGTGGTTTCAATTTTGTTGTCATTTTCATCCAAAATCAAAATCTGGTCTGATTTTTAAGTTAACATCCAGCTTTTTTGTCTTTTTCCTCTCTTTTAATGAAGGGCAACATGGTCAGATTTTTTAATTTGTTATAAAAAAACGCTAAAAGACCAATTTGCCCCTCATTTAAAGGAAGGAAAAAGACAGAAAAACTGGATGTTAACTGAAAAATCTGACCAGATTTTGATTTTGGATGAAAATGGCAACACAATTGAAACCACAGGACCCAGATTCAAAAGATTTAAGTTTTCGACTAATGCGGCAAAAGTGACCAAACCTTAGAAACTGTTTTGGCAGTTTACTCTATAATATGTTTCATATAAGTAGTGACCCGTTTTGACCCGTTGTATAATCAGAGTGACATAAATCAACCCGTTTAACAACACAAAAATTACCCAAATCAACGTATGGATGTGTGCACTCTTAAAAATGTTATCTTTTTTTTTTTTTTGTCATATCAGTTTTCAGATTTGTGTTTAATAAGATAAGGTCTCAACTTATGCATTGACTTATTGAAAAAGTCAACCTCACTGTATAACTTGCAAATTCCATTACCAGTTTGTCTTAGATTCATTCAAAACTCTGAAAAATGTAATCTTTTTGCTATTTTGAGTACCAATTATTGGTGATTTTAAAGAAAACTTGAAGTTTCAGTTGCATTTGACTTGTTGATAAGGTCAACCATACTGTATAACCTGCACTTTCTCTAACGAATCCGAACTGCTTAGATAAGATTCATCAAACTATCCAAGATTCTTAAAGATTCTGTTTTTTGTTTTAGGGTTGATTCAAATATAGTTTCTTGAAGATGTATGTGGTGGATAGCAGAGGAGGAGCAATAGCATGCATGCTGCTTGCATTACTCTTCTTAGGAACATGGCCCGCCATTTTAACGTTGTTAGAACGACGTGGTCGGCTTCCTCAACACACTTATCTTGATTACACAATCACCAATCTTTTGGCTGCTGTCATAATCGCTTTCACATTTGGGGAACTTGGCCACACGAATGACGATAAGCCCAATTTTCTAGTCCAGCTTTCTCAGGTAAACTTCTTGCACACAACCCGTTCGACGAAATGCATCAATGAACACTCTTTTCTTTGGTGCAGAATAATTGGCCGAGCATTCTGTTCGCAATGGTGGGTGGGGTGGTTTTAAGTCTGGGAAATCTGTCAACGCAATATGCATGGGCATTTGTCGGTTTATCTGTCACCGAGGTGATCACCTCAAGTATTACTGTTGTCATAGGTATTGTTATTTCTTCATCATCTTTACACAAACATATAGAAAAACATGTTTTAAGACGTCTTTGGGATCAGGGGCGTAGCATATAAGGGGCCGGGAGGGGCGCCCGACCCCCCGAACTTTTCATTCAGTACTGTTGTACATGTAGTTTTCGTATAGAAATTTTTGGGTATATACGTTTTCGACCCCCCGGTTCTATAGACTTTTTTGGGTATATACGTTTTCGCCCCCCCCCCCCCCCCCCCCCCCCCCCCCCCCGAAAACTTCAAGCTTCTCCACTGTTTGGGATTGTGATGTTGATATTTTTTATTGGGGCGATAGGTACGACTTTGAACTACTTTTTAGACGACAAGATCAACCGAGCCGAGATACTGTTCCCTGGCGTCGCGTGTTTCTTGATTGCGGTTTGTTTAGGCTCTTTTGTGCATGCATCTAACGCCAAAGATAATAAAACAAAGCTTGAAAGATTAGGCGCGGGTGAAAAAGGGTATATTTTGTTTCTTTGAATACTATTTGTTTAGCAACTTTTCTACTCTAAGTTACGAATTCTAATGACATATTACATGATACTTGACAGAGTTATTAGTAACGGATCAAACCCGATTCCAAGTAAGAACACTTGAAACTTTTTATTAAATTCAAAATGTTTGAATTTATAACAAGTTTAGATTATTAGTTTAAGCTTTCTGTTTAATTCTTAGAAAAAGATTTGGAGAATGGAAGTGTTAAAGTCGAGAAAGCGAAAGTAGGGACCGCAAGTTTTCTAATTGAACTCGAAAGCCGAAGAGCAATCAAGGTCTTGCACTACAATAAGTTTAATAGCTCGAAACTAGGGCTGCCAACGAACAGAACGAACACACCTTGTTCGTGTTCATTTGTTAAGAATTATATGTGTTCATGAACACTTACCGAACGAGATTTTATGTTCGTGTTCGTTTGTTAAGGAAATGAACCTGTTCGTGTTCGTTTGTTAACTTTAGGCAAGGAACGAAAACGAACATTGATGAACACAAACGGAAACAAACGAACACAAACAAGCGTTCATGAACAGAATATATAATACACTAATACTTATTAAGTATTTTATTTGTCGGAATTTAAAGTGTTTAAATAAAATATAAAAACTAAAAACACTAATGAACTATTGAACATAAACGAATGTTCACAAACATAAATGAACGAACGTGGCCTCTGTTCATGTTCGTTCCTTTAACTAAACGAACGAAAATTCTTGTTCGTGTTTGTTTGTTTGTTTAATGAACGAACGAACACGAACGAACTTCCCGCCGAACAGTTTGCTGAACGTTTGGTTTGTTTGCAGCCCTACTCGAACCCGTTCACATATGAATGTTGTGCTAAACCTTTTACATTATGTGTGGATTTCAGGTGTTTGGGAAAAGCACTTTGATTGGTTTGTCGATATGTTTCTTCGCGGGAGTGTGTTTCTCACTTTTCTCACCGGCTTTTAATCTCGCAACCAATGACCAATGGAATACATTGGACGATGGCGTCCCTCACTTAAGCGTCTACACCGCTTTCTTCTACTTCTCGTGCTCGTGTTTTGTGATTGCCATAATCTTGAACATTACATTCCTTTACCGCCCTGCGTTCAACTTGCCTCGATCTTCAATCAAGGCGTATCTAAACGACTGGGACGGTAGAGGCTGGGCGTTTCTGGCTGGATTTTTGTGCGGTTTCGGGAACGGTCTCCAGTTTATGGGAGGTCAAGCTGCTGGTTATGCTGCAGCTGATGCAGTTCAGGTGAGTTCTAAAGTCTATATAAGTAATTCTAGGGGTGCTAAACGGGGCGTGTTTGCGGGTTGGCGGGTTCAACCCGACCCGAACCCGAAAATTTTACATGAACCCGAACCTGAAAATCGTATCATACATATAAACCCGAACATGACCCGGAGTTTCATGGGTTGACCCGAACATGACCCGTCTAACCCGAATTTTTAATTTTTTTTTATAAAATTTATATTTTAAAATTACAATTTGCTTAAAAACACAAATGTATATAATAATATCATATTTAAATTATAAAATCTATATTAATTTCTCTTTTTAAGTTATAATCATGGCATAAAATACACACCGCATTTAATTTATAACATAAAATATATTGTAAAAAATATAATATAGTATAAATGTGTTAAACTGGTTAACCCGCCAACCCGACCAGGTTGACCCGAACCCGACCCGTTAACCTAAACGGGTTTGCGGGTTCATCCTGAAACTGACCCGAACCCGTTTAGACTAAACCTAAACCCGCAAATTTCGTGTTAGGTTCGTGTCGGGTTTTCGGGTCGAGTCAGAAATTCACACCCTTAAGTAATTCTAAAGTCTAAGTTTACCTTATAATGTTGTGAATTCATTTCAGGCACTTCCACTTGTAAGTACCTTTTGGGGGGTGCTCTTTTTTGGTGAGTATCGCAAATCGTCGAGAAGAACATACGTGCTTCTCGTAGGCATGCTTTCCATGTTTATTGTGGCTGTTGGAGTTTTAATGGCGTCATCAGGACACCGAAAACATTAAACACGTTATGTCGTTACCTTAAAATTATCGAAAGGCAAAAATGTTACTGATCGTCAACATTGTACAGGAAAAAAGAACAAATTTGATTACAAAGGCACTAAACATATAAGAATCTGTTATTCTGATATCAAATTGAAAGTTGTACCATAGGAATAAGTTGAAATTATGGGCTTGTATTAAGTACATTCATTTATCAATATATATTTAGGCATTTGGTTTTGTTTATCAGTGATGTTCTAATTACCTAATAGCACTTTGGATTAAAAGTGATCCTATTCATCAAAAGTAAATAAATTGGTTTTTATATTTTTATTGTAGCAAAAGTAAATCAATTTTTTTTTGTGGCATAAGTAAATCAATTTTTTTTTTTGGTTTTTATATTTTTATTGTATTTTATCGTTTTTTTTTTTCTTTTTTACCTTTAACATCCAGTATTGTCATTCATACCTCTTAGCTTTATATGACTTTGTAAAATGTCATTTTTATCCCCTCGAATTTTACGTGCTAATTTTTATGCACATGTGTCGAATGTAATACGTTTTAGTGCTTATTTTTATGTATATTTTTGATTTGTTTATGTTTTGTCATATTTAATACGTTTTCACTAGGCGGTACAAATTCGAGTTACTTTATGTTTTAAAGGCGTCACGCTCGGTACCATTCTTTGACATAAAAAACACTATTTTCTCACGTGTTTTTTCAAGTACGTTTCAGTATAGATCCAAGTAGTTTATGTTTTGACGTAACCGAGTCGGTCAAATATAATATGTTTTCACTAGATGATATATAAGTTTGAGTTACTTTAAGTTGTAACGCCGCCACAATTCGCGGTACCACTGTTTGACTTAAAAAATATATTCTCCTACGTGCTTTTTATAAGTAAGTTTTAGTGTAAATCTAATTTTGTTTACGTTTTGACACACATTTTTCTCGGCAATAAGTCAAGTCAAATGTGATACGTTTTCGTGCTTATTTTTATGTTGTTTTCAGTAGGTCTACGTTTTGACATAAGTTTTGTCCGCAAACGAGTCGGTTCAGATATTTAACAGTACAAATTTGAGCTACTTTAAGTTTCGCTGCCGTCGCAACGTGCGGCGGGTCAAAAAACTAGTTATTCATCAAAAGTGAAACAGTCTAGTACTCTTTTGATATAAAGATTTAGAAGGTTTCTAGTTTCTACACTTTGGGCAACTTTCCATATGTTTTACTCACTTTCATGTTTTATTCACTTTCATTTTAGCTAACATTTTATATGTTTTATTCACTTTCATTTTAGCTAACATTTTATTTGTTTTATTCACTTTCATTTTAACTAACATTTTATTAATGATTTGCTCATTTACTACCAAATGGATCGAAACTTTCACTGTGAGCTGCTCAACCTTTTTCGACTACAAAGAGGATTTTAAGACCTAGGCATTCATAAGCATGATTATATAGACAAAGTTAAGATTCTATTATCAGTGTTCTTAGTAATTTCCGACTTAGTTTGCCCTATTTGGGAGTTTTTAGTTATAACATATTTTAGTCAATAATGTCTAGGGAAAATTAGTCAAAATCACTGTTAAAATGAGTTTCAATAGTAACTTAAAATATTGATTTATGAAAATGCCATTAAAAAGCCATATTGGCTTAAGATGTTAAATTATGTGTTGTTTTTTCTAAATGACTAATGTTGATTGTTGAACTCAAATGACCAATTAAACTTAAAATCAGATGAATATGGAATGTTTGAATTACATTAAGAAACATTAAAATGTGAAATATTAACAATGATGTATTTTTAGGGGAAAGTTATTGTAAAAATAAACTTAACGTACAAAACATACGAATTGCATGAAAAGGAAATGTAGGCGGTAGTATTTTTGTAATTATCAGTAACTATCAAAGTTACTCTACAAGTGTACCTGTAAAGTAATTTTGATCTTTTGTAGAGTAATTTTGTAAAATTGTCTTGTAGAGTAATTTTGTTCTTGTAGGGTAATTATCAAAATTACACTAACCCCCCCCCCCACCCCACCCCACTCCCAAAAACCTAAAAAAACCTACCCCCCCCCCCCAACTAAAAGCTAAAAATTAAACCATAAAGCTAAACCCCATAACTAAATGCTAACAAAATTACTCTACAAGATCAAAATTACTCTAAAGGATCATTTTATAAAATTACTCTACAAAAGATCAAAATTACTCTATTTTTGGGGGTTAGTTGAAATTTTGATAATTACCCTACAAGACCAAAATTACTCTACAGTTTTTTGATAAATTTGCAGGGTAATTTTGATTCACTTGTAAAAGTAATTTTGATGCATAGTAATTTTACAAAATTACCTTACAAAAGATCAAAATTACTCTATAAAAGATCAAAATTACTCTACAAGAGTAATTTTGATAGTTACTCATAATTACAAAAATGAAAATGACACCGTGCTTTTTCTCTTTTCCTTTCAGTGTGTATGTTTACTACGTTAAGTTTATTTGTATTTGATCTTTATTGTGTATTTTTATTTTTTTATAATTTTGCTCGGAAAAAGAGAATACCACACGTTCATGACACGGTTTTATTCAAATGAGAAGGATGCTTGGCCTCAAATGAGTCAACTATAGCATTGAGTTGACTTGTAACACATTGAAGCATTTTGAATAATGCATCAACTCTTCACAGGTTCTTTAGTGTTGATGAGTCATGAGGATTCCTTGTTTATTCTTTGCCTTTTTTTTCTAATTTTCATGATATCACCCACTGCTCATCCTTTTAAATCATATCCTACAGCAAATATTTCCACCACATGGACCACCAGTTACTTCCTGGACAATGTCATGGCCCGACCCATGCTCCTCAGCGAAACCAATGTAGCTCAATTCGCCTGCGGCTTCTTCTGTGAAGAAAATTGGACAGTATATGAAACTGATGCCAGATGGGCACTTGCAAGTGTTTGAATGGGAATCCGAAAATTGGACAGTGCTAACCGATCTTCTTACAAATAGTTACGATGGAGAGTGTGGCTATCCTCTAACTTGTGGACGAAATTCCATTTGCTCGACTAAGCAACAACAACAACAATGTAGTTGTCCCACAAAAGAATGCTTTAGAGCAGTGAACGATGGCCAACTCAACCTGGGTTGCTCTGAAATTACTCCTCTCACATGTAATGCTACACAAAATCAGCATTTTATCACACTCGAGCATGTCGGGTACTTCACTTATACGCAGGGGCGGAACCAGAGGGGGGTCAAGAGGGTCTGTTGACCCTCCGGTCACAGGAACTTTTTGAATTTTCACTTATAAATTTTGAGTTTTTGAAGAACAAACTTAGAGATGGACCCCCTAATTTGAACCAATATAGAATATAAGCTTATGATGACCCTCTAACTAAATCGTTCTGGTTCCGCCACTGCTTATACGGCGAGCATGGAGGGGGTTAATATGGAGACTTGCAAACAAGCGTGTCTAAACAATTGCTCATGCAAAGCAGCCTTTTTTCAGTATTCTTCAAATGTTTCAAGTGGAAGATGTTCTTTACCTTCCGAGATATTTACAATGAAGAGCGAAAATTCAGGTTATTTTGTATGTTTAGCTTTCATAAAAGTCCAGAATATTACATCTCCTCCTTTGAATGTTACACCTGTTGGAAATATTAAAGGAAAACATACAAGTTGGTATGTTTCCTTCATCCCACATCGGTGAGGGGAGTGAACTTTGAGTGGTTTATAAGGGATTACTCCTTATGGGCCTAGACGATTCAGACGAGTCTGAAGAAATAACTAAAGTTTATTAATTCAGTTATTTCTTCAGACTCATCTGAATCGTTTTTAAATAAAACGCACTTCGCACGTACGCATCGTCGCTAGGAGCTTTTATTTTTAGCTAGGGTCTGGTTCAGGTGCAACTGATCAGTGGATCGAATGAGATAAGGTTGAGATAGAGATGAATTCGAAACAGTGGGGGTTATCTCTACCAATTCGAATTCGTATAGGTTATCTCCAGCAACAGAAGATGGTTCTGGAGGTTTATCCCATTCCCCGTTTTTCTCATTCATTCTTTGGTATGATCACAACCTATAAATAAAGGTCTCCTGCTACCCATTCAACACACCTATTTTCGCAGCCTCCTCCTTCCATTGTGTGCTCCAGTTTTCGTTTCCAGCTTCTGCGTTTTTCTGGTTTCCATTGCTGTTGGAATACCAGATTAGTTCTGCATTAAATCCTGGGAGTTTACGCTGCAGCTCACAGCAATACGAGCGCGTAAAATCCTTTAAGGACAGGAATCATCCGTGCAGTTCAAGGATCTTTGTTCTCAATCGCCATGTTGGTTTTAATTTTGCGTGTTCTTTAAATTCGTCCGATAACGGGACAGTCTCCTTCTACCTTTCTTTAATCAGTTTGCTCAAGTTGGAACAAACTGGTTTGGCTGATAACTCGGTAATTAATAAAGTTAATATTAATTTATTGTTTGATTGAAATATTTTCAAAAGTCTTAAAGGATTTTATTTTTTTGTGTTTAATCAACAGTACTAATGGACTCTGAACTACCAACAGCCAATCTGAGATTCATGAATCAAGAGTTTGTCAAGTTGGACAGATTCGATGGTCAGAACTATACCAGTTGGGCAGACAAGGTTAAGTTCATGCTAGTTGTGCTGAAACTCTACTATATCCTTGATCCTGACTTGCCTGAAATCCCTGAAGACCCTCCTCTTGAGCCAGGAGAGGTCCAGAATCAAGATTTGGCAAAGCAAAGACTTGTCCGTAAGGAAGCTGAAGATCTTTGCCTGGGCCACATCAAAAATTCTCTTTCGGATCGTCTCTATGACTTATACGCGCCGGTAAAAAGTGCTAGAGAATTGTGGAAAGCTTTGGAAGATAAGTACAAGGCTCATGAAGAAGGTACTAACAAATACCTTATTTCCAAGTACTTAGACTTTCAAATGGTCGATGACAAGTCAATCATGGAGCAAGTGCATGAACTCCAAGTTCTTGTTAACAAATTGACCGCACTTTCATTTCCGATGCCAGAAATATTTCAAGTAGGGGTCATTATTGCAAAACTGCATCCTAATTGAAAAGATTTATCAAAGAGAATGATGCACAAGTCTGAGGACTACTCTTTGGACGAACTGTTGAAGCACCTCCGAATTGAGGAGGAAACGTGCAACAGGGACAAAAGAAATAAAGTCGTATCGAGTGTGAATCATGTTGCTGGAAGATCTGGTCAAAAGGGAAAAGGGGCATCATCAAAGAATAAAAAGTTTACCGCACCAAAGAAAAAGGAATTCAAGAAGTCACAACACACTAACAACCATCAACCAAAGAGGCCTGGTAAATGTCATGTTTGTGGAGAAACCGGGCATTATGCACGAGAGTGCTCTCAAAGGAAATATGGATCTACGGTTGGTTGTACAAGTGCTATTGATGTTGATAAAGTCACCAATCTAGTAGCCAATGTGGGTCTTGGAGAGGTGAACATGCTTTCTCAATATACACGCATTGTGGCATGTAGATGATGGTTTTTGGATTCTGGAGCCACTGTTCATGTTTGTGGGACATCGTGTAGAAGTTTGTGGTAAAGGCACGGTGCGACTAAACTTTAAAGATGGTCAAGTGGTTACCCTTCAGGACGTGTTGCATGTTCCTGGTATCACCAAGGGTCTTGTTTCTGCTGATAAGTTCGATCGGAATGGTTACAAGCTGGTTATCAAGAATCTCCGTGTGAGAACCTAGAGCATTTGAGGGTTTGGGGTGTCTTGCCTACTATCGCGTACCTAATCCAAAGACACTCAGACTGGGAGAACGAGCTTTCAAGAGTGTATTCATTGGATATGTTTCGCATAGTAAATCTTACCGATTGTTGGATGACGAATCAGGTATAGTTGTAGAATCCAGAGATGTGGAATTCTTTGAGAACAAGTTTTCAAGAGATGATGAAAACTCAAATTGCACCACAACTTCTAGTACTTCTGAAAAAAGGGTCCAACCCTCACCAATAGTTGAAGAACCAAGAAAAAGTACTAGAGTTAGAAAAGAGAAAAGTTATGGAGATGATTTCTTTTCTTACCTGGTTGAGGGAACTCAAAAGAAAGTGACGAGAGAGGTCATTTTCGTTATAAATTTGGATGATGATCCTAAAACTTTCAACGAAGCAATGTCATCAAGAGATGCCCCTTTGTGAAAGGAGGCAGTCAATGATGAAATGGATTCCATTATGGGAAATGGAACTTGGGAATTAGCTGATCTACCCAAGGGAAAGAAACCTATTGGATCCAAATGGATTTTCAAAAAGAAGTGTCATCCAGATGGATCCATCTCTGCCTATAAAGCGAGATTAGTTGCTAAAGGGTATAGGCAGAGAGAAGGGATCGACTATTTTGATACCTATGCACCTGTGGCTAGAATAAGTTCTATTAGAACTCTAATAGCGGTGTCTTCTTTGAAAGGGCTGTACATCCATCAAATGGATGTGAAGACAACATTTCTAAATGGGTATCTAAATGAGGAGATTTGTTTGGAGCAACCAGAAGGATTTGTGATGCCTGGACAAGAGAACAAAGTGTGTAGACTTATTAAATCTCTGTATGGTTTGAAGCAAGCTCCTAAACAGTGGCATGGGAGATTTGATACCACTGTGACTGCTTTCGGGTTTTAACACAATAGTGCTGACCAATGTATTTATACTAAGTGCGAACCCGGTTATACAGTCGTGATTTGTCTCTATGTTGATGATATGTTGATCATTGGCACTCACCTTGAAGGTATTTCTGAAACTAAGAAATATTTATCCTCGAACTTTAAGATGAAAGATCTAGGAGAAGTTGATACCATTCTTGGGATCAAGGTGAAAAGAACTGGAAGTCAGATTTCTCTAAGTCAATCTCATTACATAGAGAAAATTCTGACTAAGTTTCAACACTTAAATATTAAAGATTTTAATACCCCGTTTGATCCAAGTGTGAAACTTAAAGTGAACTCTGGAAGAGCAGTGGCTCAACTGGAGTATGCGAGTGCTATTGGAAGTATGATGTATGCAACGCATTGCACTCGTCCTAACATTGCTTTTGCTGTAAGCAAATTGAGTCAGTATACTGTCAATCCAGGGATAGAACACTGGTTCATGGTGGTCAAGTAGAAGAACATCTTCTGTTGCCACCTTTTGAAGTGGAGACCCGAGAACTTCTCGGGTCGTTCAGCATGATTCGCCACTGTGGACGCTCCCACAGTGTTGGCAGGGGTACCGACAACAACATTGGTGTTGCTCGTGTTCACATTTTCAGTCGACATTCTGAAAAATTTCAAGAAAACAAGTTAAATTCTGTTTTCAAAATAATAAAGACGCTACTTTATTATTATTAGGTGTTCAAAAATTCAGTCGTGTAGCTTCTAAGTCCAACTTTGAAGACTACAACATTAGGATTTTTAGAACTCAGCGACAGAAAGGTGTAGAAGCAGAGTTCTGTTTTGACAAAGTCGCTACTTTGAATCAAAACAGAGAAAAGAAAATTTGTTTTTTAAAACACAACTGTATGAATTCAAAACTGGTTCGAATTCACAGCAGAATATGTTTGTGATTCTACACGAACGGTGTTTTTAAAAAATTTGTTTTAAGATTGTAGGAATCCGTTCGTGTAAAATAAATAAAATTCTTTTATTAACTTGAAATTACAACTGAAAGGAAAGCAGAAATTACAATACAGATTACAACTGAAAAGAATAGACAAACAAGAACAGAAATCCGAACAGAAAAACTGTTCTTTGGCTGAGGATCGTGTTAGACACGAGTCCCTTAAAATAAATTTCGTGTTCTCCTGGGAGAACACGTTTGTTTCCAGGATACAACAGCCGCAAGCAGTTGCACTGCCGGTCTTGACTGCAACCCGAAGGTATACCTTGCTTGGTTGAGAGAAGAAGACAAAATCAGAGAAGATTGTAAGTTGTTGTGTTTTCGGTGTGTTTGGTCTGCAATAGGATGCTCCAATTTATAGTTGCAGGTCTTGAAGAAACTGAAAAATGAATTAAATGGGTGAATTAAACTGCATTAAACGTCTTTAATGCACTTTAATTCGTCACTTAATTCTTAGTCAAACGCATTAACTTCGTCAGTTTCAAATGCTGAATGTAACTGCACTGGCATTAACTGCAGCAGGAAGCTTCTGCGCGCAAGACATACTGGTGCGCGCGCAGGTCTGCACCCTCATGCGCGGTGCGTCCACTTGGCTCACTGCCATGCGCGCGTGCGCCATACTCACTCAGGTCCATGCGCGCGTGTGCCACGTCACTTGTGAGCCTCTACGAGCACGCCACACAGTCGCGTCGTTTTGGCTCACTTTGGTGCGCCGCGCACGTCACATCAGGTCCATGCACCATGCGCGCAACCGCGCGCTCATGTGTACTCGCTCGCGCGCGTATGCGCATGACTGCCACGTCATGCGCCAGCATGCCACATTACCAAACACTTGGTCCTTGCAACCCTTGTGCTTCCACCACGCGCACGCAGTCAAAAATACAAAGGCGGCTCTCAAGCGGGCGAATTGCAAAGTGCGCCATCAAAGCGCCACATTGCGCCTCGTCGCCCACGCCACGCGCGCGCGCGTGTGCGAGTGCGAGTTAGGGTGCTCTGCACCCTTCGCGAGTACACTAGTGAGTGCTTCCATGAAACAATAAGGATGGAGAGTTCCCACTTAAATACCCCTTTAAGTTTCATCTCTCATCCGATTTGGGACAAGGTGCCACTTTCCCACATTTTCAGCATTCAAGTTTCAAACACCAAATTTTGAGCATCGATATCTCATTCATCTTAGCTCCGTTTTGGACGTGGTTTAGTTCGTTGCGAAGCTCTTCCAAGATAGAACATAAACCCACAAATAAATATATAAAACCCGCTCCTTTTATTATATTTATTTCTAGTCCAAAATAGGAAAAAATCATTTTCCTATATTTGTGAAAAATGCTATTTTCACAAAATTTCCAACAATCCCCCACATGAATAGAAATCGATCTATTAAGTTTCAACGATACACGTTCAACAGTTGAGTATTGCAAGATAGGTAGGTGTAACCTTTGAACCTCCTTTTGTGAAGCATACTTAGCCTCCTAGGGTCTTGTAGACGCGGGGTCTTTGACCAATCCCCCATTTATGTAGGCGACAATATACATTCACAAAATACTCTCCCTAGTCGAGTCAAGACCTCATGGTTGTGTCCGTTTATGGTCATGGAACACGTTCCTGGTTCTGCGAGAGCTCTAGGATTTGCGCCTCCCCACAAATCCATTCGAAGCGACCCCACTTCTCTCTAACATAGGTGATTCCTCTGAATCATTAAAAGCATCATGGTTAATTTGGATTTCCTCAAAATCCTTAACCTCAACATGCTTAACCTTTCCTTCATGTCACTGATTGGAATGGGCTAGGAAGTATACAACTCCCTTTATTGATTTTGGGGCACCCCCCACAGTGACTCCCTTTGGGTTTATGATTAAGTTTGCCTATTGAACCTAGATCTTGGGATCTCCAGTCAACTAGGTTAGGTTTCCCTCATATTCCCTTAATCTATGGGCTTTAATCCCATTCCTCTTGACAACCTATACACCTTATCTGTGCTTAAGCCTTTTGTTAACGGGTCCGCAATGTTCTCATTTGACCTCACATAGTCAATTGAGATAACACCCGTTGAGATAAGTTGTCGTACCGTGTTGTGTCTACGTCGAATGTGCCTTGATCTGCCATTGTACATCATGCTTTGTGCTCTAGCAAGAGCAGACTGATTGTCACAATGTATGCAGATCGCCGTCAACGGCTTTGGCCATCTTGGAATATCTTCCACAAATTGACGTAGCCACTCCGCCTCTTCCCCGCTTTTATCTAAAGCGACGAATTCGGATTCCATCGTGGATCTCGCTATAACCGTTTGCTTGGAAGACTTCCAAGCTATAGTTGCGCCAGCAAGTGTAAACACGTAACCACTTGTTGATCTGTGATCCTTTATATCCGATATCCAGTTCGCGTCAGTGTATCCTTCGATCACTGCTGGATCACGGGTATAATGCAATCCATAGTCTCTCGTGTATCTTATGTATCTGAGCATCCTCGTGATAACTTTCCAATGATCCTCGCTCGGATTACTGGTGTATCTACTTAGCCTACTTACAGCATATGCTAAGTCGGGTCTAGTACATGTCATTAGATACATGAGACTACCAATGATCCTTGAGTACTCTAACTGAGAAACACTCTCGCCTCTATTCTTCCTTAGGCATTGGGTATTATCAATTGGAGTTCGAGCTACACTCGTATCATCTGAATTGAATTTCCCAAGGATCTTGTCCACGTAGTGAGATTGACTCAACACAAGACCATTTTGGGTTCTAGTGATTTTAACTCCAAGAATCACATCCGCGAGACCCATGTCTTTCATGTCAAACCTCGATTTCAACATGTCTTTCGTTGAGTTGATCATGTTATCATCACTCCCAATGATAAGCATATCATCTACATAAAGACATAAAATCACATAACCTCTTGGTGTGTCTTTAAAATAAACACACTTGTCGCACTCATTTATTTTGAAACCATTGTCAATCATGACATGATCAAACTTTTGGTGCCATTGTTTTGGAGCTTGCTTCAAGCCATACAAAGACTTGACCAAATTACATACTTTACCCTTGTTTCCAGGGGCGGAAAAACCCTCAGGTTGTTCCATGTAAATTTCTTCTTCTAAATCGCCATTTAGAAATGCGGTCTTTACATCCATTTGGTGAACTTCCAAATTTCTTAGAGCCGCAATTGCAAGAACCAATCGAATAGAGGTTTTTCGCGTTACAGGCGAGTAAGTATAAAAGTAGTCTAGACCCTCCTTTTGTCTAAATCCTTTGATCACTAACCTTGCCTTGTATTTATCAATACTTCCGTCAGCTTTCATCTTCCTTTTGAATATCCAACGATATCCAAGTGGTTTACAACCAGGTGGAAGATCTACTAACTCCCAAGTATGATTTTGCAATATAGAATCAATTTCATTCTTAATTGCTTCTTGCCATTGAGGTCCTTCCGCGGAGGTAACCGCTTCGCGGTAGGTATTGGGCTCACACTCAACCATATAGCTTATGAAGTCTGGACCAAAAGATTTTTCAACCCTTTGTCGTATACTTCGTCTAAGCTCACCCTCCTCGACCTCAGGTCGTTCATGTCTTTCATCTATCCTCGTAGATGGAGTTGGTCCTGCTTCATCTAACCATGTAGACGAACTTGGACCTGCTTCATCAACCGCTCTTGATGAAGTCGCATGTGTTTGTCCTAACATAGGAAACACATTCTCAAAATATGAGACAATGTTAGGATTTGCCTCCATGATAGTGTGTTTGTGTACATCGGGATTCTTGGACTCATGTACAAGAAAACGATGCGCACTACTTTGATGTGCATATCCAATGAAAATTGCAATCAAAAGTCTTGGGTCCTATCCTAAGAGCCTTAGGAGGTGGTACAATCACCTTAGCTAGGCACCCCACACTTTCAAGTATTTGTATGAAGGCTTCCTTTTTCTCCATAACTCATATGGAGTTTCGTCCCTATTTTTCAAAGGTATCTTGTTCAAAAGATAGTTTGCTGAGAGAATGGCGCCCCCCCCCCCCACATTTCTCGGTTCACTCCCGAGCTTATCAACACGGTGTTCATCATTTATTTCAATGTGCGGTTCTTACGTTCCGCAACGCCATTTGATTGTGGAGAATAAGGAGGTGTACACTCATGTACAATGCCACTTTTTGCGCATAAATCCGCAAAAGGTGCAACATATTCACCTCCTCGATCACTTCTCAAAGCTTTTATCTTCTTTTTAAGTTGATTCTCAACTTCGTTTTTGTACAAGATAAACTTCTCTATTGTTTCGTCTTTACTCTTAAGTAAATACACGTAGCAATATTTAGTACAATCATCAATAAACGTGGTGAAGTACTTATTTCCTCCACGCGTGGGAACCGCTTTTAAATCACACACATCGGTATGAATTAAATCAAGGGGTTCGGTTATTCGTTCAACCGATTTAAACGATGATCTCGTTAGTTTGGATTCAACACATGTCTCGCATTTGTGATCGGACTCAATATGGAATGTTGGTATCAAGTTTAATTTAATTAAACGTCGTAATGAATTAAAATTTACATGTCCTAGTCTACCATGCCAAACATTAGAAGACTCAATCATGTAAGTAGAAGTAGAAATTTCATTCATTTTCTTGTTTTCGTTTACAACCAAAACATTCATTTTAAACATTCCATTAAGGGCATAGCCCTTTCCGACAAACATTCCACGTCTAGACAACACAAAATTGTCCTATTCAAACACTAGACGAAATCCAAACTTGTTGAGCATCCATCCTGACACGAGATTCTTCCGTATCTCTGGGACATAAAGCACATTTGTCAAGGTAAGCTCCTTGCCCGACGTCATCTTCAAGATAACAGTGCCTTCACCCTTGATGCTTGCGGTAGCTTTATTTCCTATATAAAGCTTTTCTTCACCCGAAGCTTCCTTGAATGTAGAGAAAAGAGCCTTGTCTCCACAAACATGGTGGGTTGCACCCGTGTCAACGAACCATCCTTTTGGGTTTTCACCCATCGCGTTGACTTCTTGAATCATAGCCGCTTCCTCGGTTATCATTGCAATGAGAGGCATACCATCCTCATCTACCATGTGCGCACGCTCACGCTTAGTTTTCTTGCATTGGTTAGCACGGTGCCCCGTCTCGTTACAGTTGTAACAAGTACCTTGGAAAGGCGCAAGCTTCTTTTTCGCAGCCCCCTTTTTCGGCCCAAGGTTGTTAACCTTTGCTTTCCCTTTGTTGTCCTTCTTACCCCGTTTTGCCTTATTACCCTTTGAGGACTCCCCAACTTCCACCATGTTTGCCTTAGCCGAAGCTTGCAAAATGGTGCCTTTTAGGGCCACCCTGTTGTCCTCTTCTATACGAAGACGGACGACAAGATCCTCAATCGACATTTCCTTTCGCTTGTGTTTAAGATAATTCTTAAAGTCCACCAAAGCAGGAGGTAATTTCTCGATCATGGCTGCCACTTGAAATGTCTCGCTGAGTACCATACCCTCAGCATGGATGTCATGAAGTATAATTTGTAACTCTTGGACTTGGTTCATAACAGTCTTGTTATCAACCATTTTGAAGTCCAAGAAACAGGCGACAACAAATTTCTTTGTTCCCGCATCCTCCGTTTTGTACTTTTTCTCCAAAGACTCCCATAATTCTTTGGAAGTCTTGATATTATAGTACACATTATACAAGGCATCCGAGAGACCGTTGAGAACATAGCCTCGACATATGAAATCCGAGTGCTTCCATGCCTCTACCGCGCTCAGAGCCTGAGCGTCGGTCTCCCCTTCCGCAGGTTGGGGAGCGGTTTCAGTCAAGAACCTCGCAAGGTTCATGGTGGTCAAGTAGAAGAACATCTTCTGTTGCCACCTTTTGAAGTGGAGACCCGAGAACTTCTCGGGTCGTTCAGCATGATTCGCCACTGTGGACGCTCCCACAGTGTTGGCAGGGGTACCGACAACAACATTGGTGTTGCTCATGTTCACATTTTCAGTCGACATTCTGAAAAATTTCAAGAAAACAAGTTAAATTCTGTTTTCAAAATAATAAAGACGCTACTTTATTATTATTAGGAGTTCAAAAATTCAGTCGTGTAGCTTCTAAGTCCAACTTTGAAGACTCAACATTAGGATTTTTAGAACTCAGCGACAGAAAGGTGTAGAAGCAGAGTTCTGTTTTGACAAAGTCGCTACTTTGAATCAAAACAGAGAAAAGAAAATCTGTTTTTAAAACACAACTGTATGAATTCAAAACTGGTTCGAATTCACAGCAGAATATGTTTGTGATTCTACACGAACGGTGTTTTTAAAAAATTTGTTTTAAGATTGTAGGAATCCGTTCATGTAAAATAAATAAAATTCTTTTATTAACTTGAAATTACAACTGAAAGGAAAGCAGAAATTACAATACAGATTACAACTGAAAAGAATAGACAAACAAGAACATAAATCCGAACAGAAAAACTGTTCTTTGGCTGAGGATCGTGTTAGACACGGGTCCCTTAAAACAAATTTCGTGTCTCCCAGGAGAACACGTTTGTTTCCAGGATACAACAGCCGCAAGCAGTTGCACTGCCGGTCTTGACTCCAACCCGAAGATATGCCTTGCTTACTTGAGAGAAGAAGACAAAATCAGAGAAGATTGTAAGTTGTTGTGTTTTCGGTGTGTTTGGTCTGCAATAGGATGCTCCAATTTATAGTTGCAGGTCTTGAAGAAACTGAAAAATGAATTAAATGGGTGAATTAAACTGCATTAAACGTCTTTAATGCACTTTAATTCGTCACTTAATTCTTAGTCAAACGCATTAACTTCGTCAGTTTCAAATGCTGAATGTAACTGCACTGGCATTAACTGCAGCAGGAAGCTTCTGCGCGCGCAAGACATACTGGTGCGCGCGCAGGTCTGCACCCTCATGCGCGGTGCGTCCACTTGGCTCACTACCACGCGCCCGTGCGCCATACTCACTCAGGTCCATGCGCGCGTGTGCCATGTCACCTGTGGGCCTCTACGAGCACGCCACACAGTCGCGTCGTTTTGGCTCACTTTGGTGCGCCGCGCACGTCACATCAGGTCCATGCACCATGCGCGCAACCGCGCGCTCATGTGTACTCGCTCGCGCGCGTATGCGCATGACTGCCACGTCATGCGCCAGCATGCCACATTACCAACAACTTGGTCCTTGCAACCCTTGTGCTTCCACTACGCGCACGCGGTCAAAAATACAAAGGCGGCTCTCAAGCGGGCGAAGTGCAAAGTGCGCCATCAAAGCGCCACATTGCGCCTCATCGCCCACGCCACGCGCGCGCGCGTGTTTGAGCGCGAGTGCAAGTTAGGGTGCTCAGCACCCTTCGCGAGTACACTAGTGAGTGCTTCCATGAAACAATAAGGATGGAGAGTTCCCACTTAAATACCCCTTTAAGTTTCATCTCTCATCCGATGTGAGACAAAGTGCCACTTTCCCACGTTTTTAGCATTCAAGTTTCAAACACCAAATTTTGAGCATCGATATCTCATTCATCTTAGCTCCGTTTTGGACGTGGTTTAGTTCGTTGCGAAGCTCTTCCAACATAGAACATAAACCCACAAATAAATATATAAAACCCGCTCATTTTATTATATTTATTTCTAGTCCAAAATAGGAAAAAATCATTTTCCTATATTTGTGAAAAATGCTATTTTCACAAAATTTCCAACAATTTCATTTCAAACATGCCACTTCTTATAACCCATATCTTATTTACCTTAAGGTTCATTTTGGACCTTTCTTATCTCAAAGCTTTTCTTCAAGAAGAATGCAAATGCATTAACTAATAATTATATGATATGTATGATTAATTATTTGTCTTTAGAATAAAACCACTTTTGTTACTAGAATTTTTAACAAATTCTAATTTATCTCTAACAATGAAAAAAAGAAGCTAAAGTAGCTAAGTTGGAAAAACACTGGCATCTTTTTTTAATGAAACTAGTAATAAGATCCGCGAGCGTTGTGGCGCGAGTATTTCGCAAATATCAAACGGATTAATCCAAGCATTATGTGATGTGTTAACCATATGAAAACCCACGTTTTGACATATCCGATTGAACTCAATGTATCCTATAGTTGCATTGCGATTGGATCAAAACGTAACGTAAATTTAATTTATATCGTACAACCATAACCTATTATACGCGACCTGACTAACTCGTTTTTGTATCGTCAAGCCAAAAACTCTCGATGGGGGTCAAACTGGCATTTGCAAAGTTCATAAAAAGTTAAGTGGTTAAAAATTGCATTTCCTAAACTTAAAGGCTAAGAAAGGGTAAAGATAAAATTTGATAAAGTTTTGGGGTAAGAAGGAAACTATAACAAAGTTGGGGCTGAAAAATAAACTACCACAAAGTTGGGGTGTCAAAAGCAAACTATTTGTAAAATGGAGCAGTAGTTTAGGGACTAAATTTACCATTTTATGAAACTTTGAATGTACCAAAGTTAAGGGGCTAAAATTGCAACATCGTGAAACTATGGAGGGAGGGAGGCAAAGCCGGTGGATTTTTCACCGACTTTGTCTTTTAAAATAGTATAGAATATATTTAAATACCATTTGGAATGAAATCTCATATTCCATTTGACCGACTTTTGAAGCATGTTTGGGTCGAGTCCTTTATACAACAAAGGTTGGTATGTTACTAAAAATGGTAGTTCATCCTTGTTGGCTAACATCCGGTGGCGGTTCTTAGAAGGGCTCTGGCAGGGTCACGGTCCGGGCAAGTTTTTCGGCCGTATTGCTAATTTTCCGCATTTCAATCGAAATTTTTTATATATACTATGTTTGGCACGGGCTTGCCGGGGCTTTTTTTAGTGCTCGTGTCTTTCGGCCCTGACACGTTCAACGGGCAAGATCCGCCACTGCTAACATCTCATCTTCCAACAATCTCGGAGACCTACCGGCTACCGCTATAGGTATCATCCAGGTTCATTGAGGTCCCAACTCCCGTGATATTGAAATCTTTACGGTTGGCTTAGGTTGTTTTTGACGAAATTGTTGGCCAAACTGCTAACTATGATTTCAGGAAACGACAAAACAACAAGTTTAATTGGATGGGTTAGCTTGACCTGCCAATTTTACTAGATTTAACGATTCAGTTTGGGTGGTTTGACTATATGAACTGACTTTTTTTTCCAAAATCATTAGGGTGAAGGGAGTGGTTACCAAATCACATAGCGCCATGTTAATTGTTTACTTAATGCCAAAAAACGTTGGCGGTGGTTTACCTAATAGGGTTTAGGTAAACTATTTAAAAAAATGAAAAATGTGTGATTGGTTGAGAAGAAATAGACCCCATCACACACCCTCTCTCTCCCCCTCACTCCGTTTACCCTTTAGGTGCTGTTTGTTTTTTCAGAGGTAAAATGTCTGTAGTCTGCGGACCACATCTGTAAACATCTGTAGCAGGAGAGGTGGACAAAACCTCTGCAGTCTGCAAGAAGAAGACTGTTTGTTTTTTAATTCTGCCTGAAATAAATTAACATTTAAATAAACCGAAATAATAGTTAGAGCATTCACATCCAAAGAACCAAATTCTGTGTGGGGTGTTTTTAAAATATAAAAAGTATAAAAAGTGGTTGTGAGTGGAGGAGAGAGAAAATGTTACTGTTCATCTGTATATTTGGGGGGACACTGTTCACCCCCTATAATTTTTTAATATATTTTGAAAGTGGTTGTGAGTGGAGGAGAGAAAAAAGGTAATAATAAAGGTATAAAAAATATTATTTAATTGAAAGGGAGAGAGAAAATGTAGTGTTTTTTAGTGTAATTTAGGACGAAAATATAGTGGAATGGATGTGAATGCTCTTAGAGAGTTTAGTTATGAAAGGATAGGTGTTGTTATACGCATCACCACCCCCAAACATCATCCGGAAGTTGCTCGTCATCCACCAAACAAATCTCCATCATTCAAATCCAATATCTCATTAATCAACACAGGTTTCAACACAACAATTAACAAAACCAGTATGATAATCGAAAACAAACGCACCGCCATTACTGAATAACCGTCGAAACAGATGAGTCATCACCGCAATCGCATCGGAAAAGTGAACAGAACCGCAAAATTATCCGCTGATTTCAACTCCGATGTCTGCAAAAGCATGAATACGATTTTTTTGGCCGTTTATTCGACTACATCTGATAAATAATAAATTAATCCATGATTATCCTTAAGAGTCCGTCATCACTAAATAGCTACAAAACCCCTATGGCATGGACACAAAGAATTTTATTCTTTCAAAATAAACAGTGGATCACTAGATTGTTTTTTCTTTGATTTGAAAAATCCAATTGGAAATTAAATACAGGGAGATGCCAATTCAGGTAAGCCCCACCAACGAAGATGACAATTAAAAAGAACAAATGTTGAAGGTGGAGTGAGGGAGGACGGCGGTGAGGGTGGCTGCCGGCAGGGAGGAAGAGATGGGTGGAGGTGATGGTGAAGGTGTTGGGTTCTTGATGAGGTGTTGGGTTTTTTATGAGGTCTGATGTTAGAGAAATAAAACAAGAAGAGGTTTGAAATGGGGAGTCCATCTCTTCTTGGGGAAGAGGTCGCAGACCAGTGGCGAAGCTTGACCATAAAAACGGGGGGTCAAAAACGTATATACCAAAAAATTACTATAGAACCGAGGGGGTCGAAAACGTATATACCCAAAAATTTCTATACGAAAACTACATATATAACACTACTGAGCGAAAAGTTCGGGGGGTCGGGCGCCCCTCCCGGCCCCTCTTAAGCTACGCCCTTGGCGCAGACCTTTTTAAATGAAATCACTTCTGAAAAACAAACAGTCTGCAAAACAAAAGGTCTGCCCGTGGTCTGCGTCGCGCAGACAAAAGTGGCCAGAAAGCTCTTCTCTGAGAAAACAAAAGGTCTGCGCGTGGTCTGCGTCGCGCATACAAATTGTGAAAAAGCTAAAAATGATTTATGATAATAATACGTATGCATAACTATATATTTCAAAAATAAAAACAAACATATAAAAATGGTTCATGATTTGTTATAATAAATATGTATAAACTATATATCAAACAGCCCCTCTTACCTTGTTACATGTTGATGAAAGTATGAATATGAATATATGATATTTTTCTGGCTTACATATCTTTATTATTTTTTTCTTTTAAAAAATATATCATTTTTAACTTTATTTGTCTTTGGTTCTCTTCTTTTGTCTTTTCTTTTTCATCTTCTTTCTTTCTCTTTTCTTTTCTTTTTTATTTCTTTCTTAAAAAAAGAGTCATTTGCGTACAAGTTGTTTTTATCATTTGAAAGCGTTAGTTTTCTAATATTTCTCTAGGTCCATGATTGGTTGGCATTTTCTCTTCTTTTTCTTTGTGGGGTTTTAATTATTAAAAATAAGATTCTGCAGATTCTTTCTTCTTCATTGCCACTTTTTTCATTGAGCTCCTCTGTCATGGTGGGTTTGACTTTTTTTTTTGCTTTCTTTGATTATTTTTTACTTTTTTTTAGCTTTCTTGTTCTGGTATCTTAAGTCATCCTTATGTTTCATACAGTTTCTTCTTCTTAGATATCACATCTACCTTCTAATACCCTTTCATCTTTTTGTTATTTTGGTTTTAGGCTTAATTGGATTCTTGATCACTTTTACAACAGAGGGGCTCGGCTCAGTTCGGTTCGGTTTTGAAGATGTATGTAGTGGACAGTAAAGGAGGAGCGATAGCATGCATGCTGCTAGCGCTCCTCTTCTTAGGAACCTGGCCCGCCATTCTAACGCTGTTAGAACGACGTGGCCGGCTTCCTCAACACACTTACCTTGATTACACAATCACCAATCTTTTGGCTGCTGTCATAATTGCTTTCACTTTTGGGGAATTTGGTCATTCTAATGATGATATGCCTAATTTCCTAGACCAGCTTTCTCAGGTATTATCATGCACCTAATCATTCGACCAAATGCCTCAGTGGCATGGTTGTAAAAATCCCGACTAGTATCCGATAAGTTGCTGATTAATCCTTACCCGGAGGTTCACCAATTGATTTTTCTCTTATCGGCCAATTAATTGCTAGACGGTCAACGGCAGCCCTAGGCCTAATCGGCCAAAAATCGGCGGTTCCAGCCAAATTCTGGCCATTTTCCGGTCAAACCTTGTAAACAGCGGTGATTAATCTTGTCTACTTAAAAAAATGAGCCGGCAAGGGGTAAAAACTAGTCTTGCTAAAGAAATTACACATAAAAATGTGTGTGTATATATGTAAAACAGAAGATTACATATAAAAATCTCAATCCGATTAATCCCTATTAATCGCTAGACTGTATCCCACCGGCTGACTAGCGCCGAGCGATTCTTACAACACTGGTCTGTATGCATTGTTAAGAGGTTGCAACATTTTATATTGCAGAATAATTGGCCGAGTGTTCTATTTGCAATGGCGGGCGGGGTAGTTTTAAGCCTCGGGAATCTGTCAGCACAATATGCTTGGGCGTTTGTCGGTTTATCAGTAACCAACGTGATCACCGCAAGTATTACTGTCGTTATAGGTATCATCATCATCGTTATGGATACAAAAGACTATATTAAAACATGTTTAGAATCATGATCTCAAGTTTGTCGTGTTTTTTTTTTTTTCTCACGGGCCACAGGTACAACTATGAATTACTTTTTAGACGACAAGATCAACAGAGCCGAGATACTTTTCCCAGGCGTTGCCTGTTTCTTGATTGCCGTTTGTCTTGGATCATTGGTTCACGCGTCCAACGCCAAAGATAACCGAGCAAAGCTTGATAGACCAGAAGTTATTCCCATAAGTGGAAAAGGGTATATCTTCCGGCTTTGAAACGATCCTTTACCTTTCGGATGTATAATTACATAATCACACGGTTCTTGACAGATTGATTAGTAACGCATCACACACGAGTTCAAGTAACAAAGCAAAAGCAGGAACTGCCAAATTCCTTATTGAGCTCGAGAGCCGAAGAGCAATCAAGGTTATGTCATATGTGATTACGTGATACCACCCGCCATTTGTAAACTAGTTATTGTGGTAACCAGGTGTGTTCATCAGGTTACGGACCAAAACACACTTCTGGTCCGGTTCTGATGGCATTTTAAAACTTACTTTTATTTACATTTTGTCAGGTGTTTGGGAAAAGCACATTGATCGGTTTGGCCATATGTTTCTTTGCGGGAATTTGTTTCTCTCTCTTCTCGCCGGCATTTAACCTTGCAACCAACGACCAATGGCATACATTGGACGATGGTGTCCCTCATCTAAGCGTCTACACAACTTTTTTCTACTTTTCTTGCTCGTGTTTTGCGATTGCAATAATCTTGAACATTACGTTCCTTTACCGCCCTGCGTTCAACTTGCCTCGATCTTCAATCAGGGCGTATTTGAACGACTGGGACGGTCGAGGCTGGGCGTTTCTGGCTGGATTTTTGTGTGGGTTTGGGAACGGTCTACAGTTTATGGGAGGCCAAGCCGCTGGTTATGCTGCAGCTGATGCGGTTCAGGTAAGTTTTAAAGACTTAAAACACCAACATTTAACACTAACAAGTAACAATTAAGACTTAAAAACAATAATAGCAGCAATAAGAAGAAAAGACGAATGGTAGAACTAAGAAGAAAGGTACTGATATCGGGAAGATTGGTGATATATCGGTCAAATATCGGAGATATCGGTCAATATCGCCAATATTATCGGTATCGATATTTTACATGGGACTGATAACCGGTATATACCGATATATCACCAATCTGCATAAATCAAATACGATAAAAAAAAGGTTACAATAAAAATCTATTTCTTTGTTAATAAAAATATCTAGAAGGTTTTTTTGTTTTATTTTCAAAACGCGTTGGGCATCTTCCATATGTAAGACCCATTTCTATTGTAGGTGATTTCAAAATTTTACCCGTTTACCTATAAACGAGTCGAAAATGTCACCTCTAGCAAAATTACTGTTGGGGAATTTCAGAAACCGGATGATCAGAGAGGCGTGTAATCACTCTCAGATCAAATTATTTCGGTGGTTCACCCGAATAATTCAATCGGATACAACTCTGATTTGAGAAATTGAACCAGTGTATGTTTGTCTGCGAAATTGATTGAACCAGAGAATTGTGACCAAAAAACTGAATACGAATTTTGGGGTTAGGGATCATTAACTGCCATTAGGCAGTTATCTCAAAATTTTATTAAGACACAACTGCCTCCAAATTGCCTATTAACTGCCATAATTTGAAGTTTCGAAATTATGGCATTTTCCAGAAAATAAATTTTTCTGAAGCAATTTTATTAAGACACAACTCGACCCCAGCCAGGGGCTCTGCCCCTTGGACCCTGCTCCCAGGGGCGTTGCCCCCTTGGAACCCCCGTAGAGTACGGGCTCCGCCCCTGTACTTCGAATTATAATAACTCAAACAAGCGTGCACTCCCGCACCTCCTAACTTGCTTGATGTATATTATTATTCGCTTTGACCACCAAGTCAATCCCGATTACACTAAAATATCTAACAATTACTTGGTGTTGTAGCTAGACAGACTGTAATGGTAGGTTCTAGTTTACAACTTCCCAGTGATTCTGAGCAGTGCCCAGAAGCAATATTGAATAGTACTGTACAACTCACCAATGCATTTGGATAATCTTTCTAGAAACATGTCTATGTTTACCTTGTGATCTTTTTGTGAACTCATTTCAGGCACTTCCACTTGTGAGTACGTTTTGGGGCGTGCTCCTTTTTGGTGAATACCATAAATCGTCCAGGAGAACCTATGTACTTCTTGTAGGCATGCTGTCCATGTTTATTGTGGCCGTTGGAGTTCTAATGGCGTCATCTGGACAACGAAGATATTAACAAGTTACCTTATAAGTATCAAAAGGAAAATATGTTATGCTGCAAGCCTGCAAGTTTACTATCACTACTGTATAATCAAACATTGTACTCAATATAAAAACATTAAAGTTACAAATGCAAGAAATTTTAACCTTGTTATCAAAACTGAAAATTTAATACTAGAATAATGAGTACCAACGTTCATATAATCGTTAAAATTGTTTCAGAACGGGGGATTTTGTCAGTATAGGTTAAATCTTCTATTGAATCTTCTTGTCTGGAATCGCACGGCTCCAGTTTGCTCTCCACGTGATTGACGAAGATAAAAGTCTCCCCGTTTTCCAACCAGATGATTGAAGCTGTCAAATATGATATAAAAAAGTAAACATAAGTAGATGCCTAGGTTTAATTTTGTAGGATCGTTTGCAGACCCAAAACGAGTCGTTCAGAAGAGTTCTAATCAATACGAGAGGCGGAATTCAGTCGTATCGAAGTTGTTTCAGCTGATTTTCACAAGAATCACTTTAAACTGTCTCTTATATTGAAAACACAACAGTATACATCCAATACATCCTGGAGACACTTCGGCAGCACTTCGGCACCGGAATCAGATCGTTACAAATGACTTGGCACGAACTAGTATTTATAGACACACCTATTCCGCACGAAATGGTTATCACGAAATGACCATGTCATTTCGTGCGAAATGCCCATGTCATTTCGTGCAAAATGCCCATGTCACTTCGTGCAAAATGACCTACATGTCATTTCGTGCGAAAAAAGCCATAAACACATATTTCTCGTATTTCGTGCCCTGATCTAATTAATCTAATACAAGACTCGATACAAGACGAAGTCGACAGACATATGCACCAACAAATTTATGTAATCTAACAACTATTATTATATAAAAATGAAATGTACCTTGGAAACAAAAGTTTGATAGTGTTTATCCATCCATGTTTGGCTATCCGTATGTAATGATGTACGGTTATGATGTAAAAGATTTGCCATGACAAGAGCATGAATATACGCCTGCATGACATCCGCAGTAGTTGAATCTTTATGCATAACAATGCTGATAATTCCTTTCTTCTCAAGTAATAAGTATTTTGCTGAAACGCAAACAGAAGTAACTAATATAAGTATTACATTTCACATGTACTACTATTTTTATAAGTACGAACTTGGTAAATCTCAACCTTTCTCGTATTGAGATCCAGCAGAACTTAATAACTCCATCCTGTTTGTTGACAGTTGAAAAGCATAACAGTCAGGTAAAAGTCCAGATGTATAGAGTTAGTTTAGTTATTATTTAGAGTAAAATGCCATTTTCGCCCTTGAGGTTTGGCTAGTTTTGCGAGTTTTGTCCAAAGGTTTGTTTTTTTCGCATCTGGATCCAAAAGAGTTGAAATTTTGCCATTTTCATCCGGCCCGTTAACTCCATCCATTTTTCTCCGTTAAGTCAGGGGTAATTCCATCTTTTTTGTTAACATAAAGGGCAATTCAGTCTTTTCCACTTTATGTAAAAAGACCGAATATCCCTAAAAAAGACCGAATTGCCCTTTAAGTTAACAAAAAAGACGGAAGTACCCCTGACTTAACGGGAAAAAATGGATGAAGTTAATGAGTCGGATGAAGATGGCAAGATTTCAAACCTTTTGGATCCAGATGAGGAAAAACAAACTTTTGGACGAAAGTTGCAAAACTGGCCAAACCTCAGGGACAAAAATGGCATTTTACCTATTTTCAGTCAGTAGATTCAAAGTTTTGAAGGAACTCTAAACTCACATTTCCGGGCTGTTAAGTGAGGAGACTCTGACACCTAAGCGTACTCGTGTATACAAAAATTTGGTACTTTTTGAGCTCCAAGAACTGACCCATAACGGTAAAACATGCTCCAACACCGAGACCTCTTTTGGAGAGAAAACTGCACAATGCAAAAAGACCATTTAACGTTATCATGCATCTTGATCATATGATTACAGCCTTTTCAAAATTAATTAATAGAGTAAAGTACACGGATGGTCCCCGTGGTTTACCAAAATTTTGGATTTGGTCCCTAGCTTTCCAAAAGTACACGAATGATGATTTGCACTTTGTAACACATTTAGTCCCCAACTTTTTCCAAACGTACATGGATGGTCCCTGTAGTTTGCACTTTGTAATGCATTTAGTCCTTAACTTGGACTTGCTAAAACCTTTAGATTTGTTGGCTGGGGACTAAATGTGTTAGAAAGTGCAAACCATAGGGACCATTCATTTACTTTTGAAAAGCTAGGGACCAAATCCAAAATTTTGATAAACTACAGGGACCATCCGTGTACTTTACTCTAATTAATAATAGGCTCCATTCTCCTTTATCTCACCTTGGCCGGTCTCCACAAAATGCAGTAAAAGAATTGAGCTTCGTTCACAGTTTAACGTAGTCAGATTAAGGCACCTAACCGCTTTGTAATTAGCTACAAATCACCACAACATGAAATATAGAAAGATAATAAAATTAAGTTTTTGTACAACATGTTTGTAAATGCAATGTGACTCTGAACTAGTGAAGTAGATGTATAACTAACCATACATGTGGAACACTGTGAGAGACAAAAAAGAGAACCATATGATCGTTGGGTGGTCCATTGTAATATGTGCAAGAAGCATTCCTAAAGCCATTCCTATCATCGTTGCAACCGTCTCTTGGCTTCCTTCCTATCGGGTCGAAACAGGCGGGTTAACCCGTTTTGTACCATATTTATCGGTTTTTTGATAAATAACTAGTGTGTTTGGGTACTTGCAATTTTTTTTAATTATTTCGAAAATAATTTGCTTTTCGAATAAAATGATTTATGAGGCTTTATGCATTATGAATATATTTTAGTGACTTTTGACTTGTTTAACCCATTTCCTTTTAAGCTATTTTTACTATTTTACCCGTTTGATAAGTTAATAGATAAAAACGTAACCAGAATAGAGACATACAATGTTGTAGAAGGCGCTAGGCGCTAGTCGGGCGGTGAGGTACCGCCTAGGGATTAATAGGAGGGATTAATCGGATTGGACTTTTTAAGTATAATTTTACAAATTTTTTTATATATATAAATAACTTTATACTTTTTATTAATAAATTTACAAGTTTAGGAGATAACATTATACTTTTTATTAATAAATTTAAAAGATTAGGAACCATATGTAAACTAGTGAAAGATAGAGGGGGTTAAATGTTAAAATATCTAAACTTAAATGTTAAAATAGGTTTATAACTACAATTTGGGCTTTAAACCATGGGCCAGGTTTCAAAAATTGGGTTTTTTGAGTCAAAAAACATGGGCCCGATTAGTCCGATTTTTACCGATTTTGTCCGACTTTTACCGACTTTGACCATAACCGATTTTTTTGACCGACTAGCTTAAATTTAGGCAGTAACCCACCGACTAGCGCCTAGGCGCCGATTAATCGGCCGCCTAGGCCGATTTCTGCAACATTGGAGACATACATAAGTAAACTGGTCGAAATTGTTTAGAAATTACCTTTGCAGATATATCTGCGGCGTTATTCTGAAGAGCAAAATGCTGGGTCAAAGCAGCTCTAGTTGCTCCACTGGCAACACCAGCTAAAACAAAGAACGGTAACTAGATTTAGGTACTTATGGCGTAATTTGTTACGGTATACAATGATACATTGAAACTTTCTTTCCGTATTAGTCTAGAGATATCTTAACTGTTGATTGAATTTTAAATATGATTAAGTGTTAATGACTTACTGAAGGATCTTGACAAGCTCCCTAAGCAGACAATGAATACAAATGCCGAAGGAAACAATGGAGAAACAAGGTCCATCAGCATTCCTACAACAGAAAACAATTATCACTCAAGAAAAGTTCAATTGGTTTTAAAAAGCGAGAGGCGCACAAAAGTGACGAGGTCTAAAATTTAGGTGCGAAGCGCAAAAGCGGTGGGCTTTTCGTACCCGAGGCGCAAGATGTTTATATATTTTTTTTATATATCCCATAGGTTTTTAGCTTCCTTTAACAAAAATATAGCTATAAATAAGGCTTTTATACCATTTTACTTACATGTACAAGTCAAAAAACCCAAGGTACAACTTTTTTCTGCAGCAAAACGCCTCAGATACATGAGGCGCGCGCCTCAGGCCAAAAAGCCCCCAAAAAAACCCTAAAATATGCACTTTTTGGGCGCTTCTTGTAATTACACAAGGCGCTGAGCGAAAAAGCCCCAGAGGCTGCGCCTGAGGCGCGCTTTTAGAACCCATGAAAGATATAGATTAAATCAAGCAATTTCTCAACCGTATGAAAGGACCATTATGCCCACACAAAAGTAAGATTGTAAGAACTTTATTAACTATCCTACTGCAAACTCAGTAAAGGACGTGTATATTGATGAATTAATGCTTCAAGCAAAATACTAATCGTACAAAACAGTTATTTAGACTTCTGAGCCCCTTCACTTAAATGCCATGATATTAACAACAAGCATATCTTGAATTCAAGGAGAATAATCATTAGATTAATACCAAGATCATTCATGAGATCTGCAACCAGACGCCACATTTTGGCATTGCTGTCTAGGTTTGAGCCCTGAAAATAAAAAAATAAAAAAAATAAAAAAAAAAACACTCTCAAGAGTAAGTGTTTTATCATTGATGAATGCTGTATAGCAGACCGCTTCATGACTGAAAATTGAACACCCTGTGTAAAATGTCACCTATTCTAGCTTAAAATTTTGGCACTTTACTTACTGATACCTATATACTAATTGTACGGGTAGAATGCAGACTTGTTCTAAAAAAGTGTGAGGTGTTTAGGCCCCAAAAGCCGAGGCGTGAAGCGCGCACATAACATACGCTAGGCATTGCTCTATGTAAAATCAAAAGGCAAATTGGAAAATAATAATCCCATCTTTCTCAAATTGGCCGATAATAATCCCAAGTCAGTTATTAGCCAATAATAATCCGACCTTGTCCAATTTTTTTGTAAAATAGTCTGCCGTTAAAATAAGCTTAACGAAGTTAAGTGTTTTTCCGAATTACAAACCGATGTTTTAGGGCTTTCGATCAGAACGAGGATACGAGTCGATTGACGTAAAACTTACCTCGAAATTGTGTTCGAAATGGCTTGAATTTTGTTAATTGGAAGTTAAACACCCGAATTGAAGCACCGTTTTCGTGGGTTGGGAGCAGTATTTCGAGGTAAGTTTTACATCAATCGACTCGTATCCTCGTTCTGATCAAAAGCACTAAAACATCGGTTTGTAATTCGGAAAAACACTTAACTCCGTTAAGCTATTTTAACGGCGGACTATTTTACAAAAAAATTGGACGAGGTCGGATTATTATTGGCTAATAACTAACTTGGGATTATTATCGGCCAATTTCAGAAAGAAAGATGGGATTATTGTTTTCCAATTTGCCAAAATCAAATGAGCCTAATTTACAACCAGAAGCCGCGTCTCCACATCTGTTTTACATATCAATTCTTTTATCAAGCAAACCTTTCATAATTTCTTCGCCCCTTCGGTTGTTTTTTGTTTTTACAACTCTCCTACAAACCCTAATTTTGACCAACTTTGACCCAAAAGTATATGAGGCGCCACCTCAAGGCACTTTCCTGATCGCCTCATGTGCCTCGTGTATCAGGCGCACCTTCTTAAACCAAGCCTGGGCATAACTAGCATTAAATATTAAATACCAATAATTTGTGAATATGTAAGGTGAATTTATTTTCAAGTGCAGCACATGGCGTTGATGCATAAAAAGCTGCTTTAGGAGATAACACACAAAAGCATTCCAACCAATTGCATGTTTGCATTCATCTATGTCTTTCAAAATGTGCATAAGCAAACAAGGATAGCCAACAAATCTACGATGCGCAGTACGACATACCTGGTAGAATGTGAACATGACACCTCCAAGCATCCCCGTCAAATCCCTCAAAAACCACTGAGGAAGACACACATCGCAATCATGAAAAATGGTTTTTTTTTTTTTTTTTGTAAACGGCTGGTGGTCGCCTAGGCGCAAAAATGGTTTTTTTTTTTTTTTTTTTTTTTTTTTTTTTTTTGTAAAAACGGTGCTCATGCGCAAAAGGCGCGCACCTATGCGTAAAAAAAACGAGGCGCATAACTATTAGCTACATGATCTTAAATGGCATATATAATAGTTTTTTTATTTTATATGTGGTATCTTCTTTATTTTCAAAGCATAACATATTTTTTATATTTTTTTCTCTATGTGCGCTTTTCTTAAAAAAGCCCACGCTTTTTTTGCGCCTTGTGCCTAGGCTCCGGGCGAGGCCGATGCACCTCGCCTGCGCCTTGCGTCTTTGACAACATAGCTACGTAGATAATGGTCGATAACACGATTAATACAAAGATATCGTACCTGAAAAGTAGCCCCAATTACAGTTGCCGATTTCTCCCCAACTCCTATAGCACTTAAAAGAGCCTACCAATATCCAACTCAACAATTTCAACACAACTTATATTTAAAATAATTCCAAAATAAATAAATTCAACTGTAAATATAAACTTTACTTGTGTAGAAAGCATCATCCTTATGTATGTAGAGAGTCCCTATGAAAACAAATTAAATCCATTACAATATTTGTAATATAAACATGGTTGCAAAAGTCGCTAGGCGCTCCCTAGTCGGTCGACCGGGGAGTTGAGAGTACTCGGTCTAGGCGGAGAGTATTCGGGGAGTACTCGGACATGTTAAATTATAAAGAAATTACTTTTTGGAGATTAAATATATGTCAAATAACATAAATTTACTAATATTTATAACAAAATACGTGAAAATGATATTCTTTCTTTAATATGATAGGTATAGAAATTATGTTTTATTATTATTTAAGTCAAACTAAGCCCGAGTTGACGTACTAGATCCAATTCTGGCCGAGGTTGACCGCGTTTGACCGACTCTGAATAATTAGGCGAACTCGAAGAAAGTCGCCTCCGCAGTCCGCCTTGGAAACCTTGTTTTACAACCATGAATATAAATTCCTAAAATCATTATTAAATTTCAATTTTCAAACCTGCAATAAATCCCAAGTTTGAAACGGAATGTAATCAGGAGTCACACTGTTTGGGAAACCCTAGATTCAAAATTAGCAAAATTGAACTGATTAAATTAACAACTAACTGACATACGATAAATTGAACGAGAAATTGAGCGAACATATGTGAAATTGTTGTGATGAATTAATTACCTCAGGAACGAATGCTTCGAGGAACCTTCTAGAGAAAAGGTTGAATCGATTACCGTATTTCTTCACTGTGAAAGATGACGGAGAAGATGACGGAGAGATAACGGCGGTTAAGGAGAGTTTGTTGGAAGAAGTTCCACTCCATTCTTCTAATACTGTTTGAGAGTTTACTTTGTTGATTTCTTCTTTCATTGCTTCCAAATGATCGTCTTCTTCGGTAGAATTGTTGGTTCTCTGATTCTGTTGAAATGAAAGTTGACTTGAATGTGAAATGTTAGCCCCTATACTTTGGAATAAAGTGCAGTTTGTTCACACTCCAAGCCAAGTTTGATTCATTTAGAACACACGCTGTTGGCGTTTAAAAGAGGCGATTATGCTTGACAACGTCGTGCACACCGACCCGTTCACGGCATTTAGGCCGGCGTTGGTCCTTTGGCCGGGAAAACTTCACAGATGTGAAGATGAAATTCGCGTTGACGTGGCACATTATAATTCGGCTTTGGTTTTAGTCGTTTGACCCCAGTTGTAAGTTTTTAAGTTTTTAAAAATTAAATTTTCCCTATATAAACCACACACTTCTTCCGTTTTTTTTTACTAACTCTCGAATTTCATTCAAAATTCTGCTTCATCTTCTGCTGATTATCACTTCAAAAAAATGGCTACAATTCCTTGGACTGGAGAAGAAAATATCGTTTTATGCGAGTCGTGGGTTGAAGCCTTGAGCCACTACACCCCGCGTAATCGCTCGAGCGAACCGTTCTAGAGTAGAGTTCTGCAACACTTTGGCGTCCATAGGGGTGAGACCACCCGAACCGCTGACGCATTTTCGTCTCGTTTCAGGGTTATCTGTTTAGATTGCGAAAGATTCGAGACGGTGTACACCGTGGTGGAAAACGCGGGTGGTGACCTTGGTGATGACAACATGATACAAGTCGCTCTAATCAACTTCAAGCACGACCACAACCGTGAATTCCGTCATGTCTTGGCGTGGCAGATTATTAAATTTTAGGTTTTAGGTTTAATAAGTTTTAGGTTTAAGTTAAGTTATGTAATCTTTTTTTTTGTTTTGTGTTTTTTAATTATGTAATGTTTTTTATGTTTAAATTATGTAATGTTTGAGATTAATGTTATTAGTTTAATTACTTGTAACACCCCAAAAACAGGTTTGGTAATCAAACCACGTTAATAGTAAAGACGGGTAAAATACCGTAGTGGTAAAAATTAACCCGGTAAATATTAGGACTCAAATAAATAAACCTAATATTAATTTAATTTAAAAGAATGAAAAGAATACTTGAGAAAACAAAAGTATATAAAAAGGGCCCGAGTTAACGGGACTTAAAAGAAAAACGGATTTTTTAAACAAGATAAAGTAACTGGGAATAAATGACCTAGTTAGTCATAAGTCTTATAGTGATAAGACAATTTGTTAAAAACACACTACATGTAACTTGTTAAAGTATAGGGACCAAAGATGACAAACTTGAAGCAAGTTTGTATTAAATAAAATATCTAACACCAAAACACACACTTTAAGTGTGTGTTTTGGTCGTGAATCGCAGGAGAGCCAGGGGGTTCCATGCCCAAACCCTAGCCAGCAAAAATCAAGCAATTGAGAAGCCAAATCGACTCCAAATTGAAATCTAAGCTTGGATTAGTGATCACTTCAGTGAAAGGATCATAAGGTATGTCAAAATTTCCACTTTTGTTCCAACTCAAATCTGGAAATTTACATAAGAATCTGAAATTTATGGTTGCATGTTTGTTATATGGATAGAATAGGAACATAGTAGTGTCTAGGAGTAAACTCTAGACAAGTATATGTTGAAATCATGCTTAGCTCAAGTCTTTGTTGATACTAAATTCATGTATGAGATGTTTTTAGGGTTTTGATTTCAAAAGAATAGTGTTATGATATCAAGAACAAGCTTAAACTGAAAGCTGAATTCAAACGATTCTTGATCAGAATTTACAGCCGATTTGTATTGGCTGTAACCTGGACAAAACCTGATAAAATCATGTGTTTCTTGAGTCTAAAATGTAATTCCAGGAAATATCTTTAAAACCCCACTGGAATCGCATTTTTTCGACGAAAATTGAGCGTTTTATGAATTTTTCCGTATCAAAGGTTCAAGCTGCGTTTTCTGGCAGAATTTGCAGCCCACTACGAATGTCATAACTCAATTTAGGAATTGAGTTATGATCTCAAATTTGTACTGTAGAAAGTGCTAAGTGATTAGAAAAATCGCCAATTGGAATTTCGTCAATCGGATAAACGAGGAATTTTAAATGAATTTTTCCGTAAGCTGCAGTCAGAAGTGACGAATCTGATTGCAGCTTAGTAAATGAATTTTCACGAATTTTTGGTAAAGAGTTAGATCTTGAAATTTTAACTCAAGGGCTAACCCTCCGAGAGGTACGCCACATAAAAAAATCATAATTTTTGAGGACTTGTAAACAGGTTAAACAAGTCACCAAAAACAGCCAATTTTCATTGATATGAAATGCCTAAATGAAATCGCGGCTTACTAGTTAGTATGTAAAAATTGATTTTTTTGTTAAGAGTTCGGATGAAATATGCCTAAATGAGTTCAAAGAACCAAATGTGCATATGAATATGTTGGTAAGTCAATTGACTTTTAAAAGTCAAACCAACCAATGATAAAGTCAAATAGTAGTTTCGACATAGAAAATACGTAAGGTGGAATAGTCGTGAATTGAAATGACTAATCTAACCACCTTGTAAATGATGATAGTTTGTCGCCTAACGAGCTAGGTGGAGGCTTGGGATAGAAGCGGTCAAACGAATCAAGTACGAGAAGAAAAGCATATTCGGATGCGAGGTAAGTGGAGCTTACGCCCCTTTACATTGCTTGCAAAATTACTTAATTTCAAGTATTGCATATGAATGCTACTAAGTGTTGGTATACAATGTTCCGACACGATTCAATGAGAGTCGGAACAAGGGAAAATGGTAAGAAATCATGAATCATGGTAAAAGGAGTAAAAAGGTAAATTAGTCATGTAATGACGAACAAATAAAAACGGTTTTAAGTAAAACAAGTTAAAGGAAAACCGGGTTAGGTTTAAAGGGATGAAATGGTAACTAAGTACCATCTCATATGGATAAATGGCAAATTAGACTAAATGGATCAAATGGTGTTGTTAGCGCCATTTGACAATTACATTTGACAATCGCTTGTTGAGTTTTGTAATCACAGGAAATAACATAAGTATGCGTTGCTTAAACTAGAAAGCTTTAAAGCAAAAGTTATGTAAACGGGTCAATACCTTGACCCGAGCCAGGTACGTTTAAATATGCTTTTGGTTAAACATACAATTTTTGGTCAAATATTTAGCGAAAGTCCTTCGTCGTATAGTGATTCATATTCGTGGGTCAAATGCTCAAAGACGGTCATTTGCGTAAAATGATCAACCAATGGGTAAATTTGGGAAAAAGGGATTCATTATGTTAAATCCGCCACAAAATAGTTGTGGTGGAATATTTGTAGTTAATTAGACATGGACTTTTGTGGCGTCAAAAGAAAAGCACAAGTTCTAGACTAAAATGCGTAAATACCTCAAACGGGTCAAAATAAGCACATGGGTGAAATGGATTAAAGAAGGTATATAATTCTATAATCGGAACCTAATATGTTAGACATTATTGAATTTAATAGGTTGGTGAGAAATAAGGGTCGAACAAACTTGTATGTTTGATAAAATCACAAACGGGTCAAATTTTGGTAAAAGAGTATTAAGCCGAAGACTTGAAAGTCTTAAATTTTATCAAGCCGGATATCGGATTTTAACACTATATGATGGAGAATCAAATTTTAAACATGCAGGAAGAAACGGTAAGTCAAACGGATAAGCGGTTTGAAAGATACGAAAGATTTCGTGTCAAATTACGGCAAAATGGAAAAGTTGCATACAGGGCCCACCGTAACTTACGGTGCCACCGTAAGTTACGGTGGAGCTGATATGGTTACGGTGGTAACCTACTGTTGTACGGTAGAAGAGTATGAACTCAGGGGCCACCGTAACTTACGGTGCCACCGTAAGTTACGGTGGAGATTATTTTTCAAGTCCTTGTTTTTCTTTTGAACATCAATTGTTTCCCGTACTCGTTTGGACATGATTTAAACCCCGTAAGACTAAAGCATTTCATGTTTATGAAATGTAGGTACACTTTGGGATGCCGGAAGACGATCAAGCTCAACGAAGAACCGAACACACTATAGATACACGCTTCCGCACTTTGCTATGTTGTAAATTTTAAACAACGAATTCAACTACGTGATGTAGAATAACTTATGATTTGTAAAAGTTTTAGTAAACCCGTATTTTCGATGTATATGTAATTGTAATTACATGATTGTTTTCGAATAAGATTCATTAAACCTTAAATTAACTTAACGGGTGTTACATTACTATATTTGTTTTTTAAATTAAATAGATTTTATATCATTTTTAAGTATAATGTAGCAAAAAAAAAGTGTGTGACGTGTCGAATAATGTTACTTTTCCCCGTCTCTTCCTGCACCACCCATTTTGGCACCACGCCACGTTTCTGGCGCGTGCTGATGTGTCCTCTACGTGTCGAATAACGTCAACTTTTCAGGCCCCTCCACACCGTATGGTCTTACGTTGCGGCATCTGTAACAACCCGCATGTTCGTACGTTTTTACTACTCGTTATACTCGTTACGCCTAGCACCGGAGATTCGGATTATAATGTAGCTATATTGAATACATCGCTACTTCGCAGTATTTTCGCATATTACTCATACTTTATCGCTATAACACATCACATCGCACGTACTAACACTCACGATGACGTTGAGTGAGGACCCATTCTACCCTCCTCGATAGCCGTGATGTGTCGTAACGCAACGCATATTCGAAACGCGCAACTCGATTATCGCATCGCAGACTTTGAAGTGTGGATATTTATATGACCCTTGGTGCCTAATTATGATAAATATATGAATGTGGGTAAGAAAATGTGTAACCAAACTATCACAATGATTAACGAAACGTCGAAATGCAACTCGCCGGATGCCCTCGATCGGATGACCAACCGATCGAATGGCTATCTGATCGGATTGCCATCCGATCAAGGTGTCACCCGATCGGATTGCCATCCGATCCATGGCACTCCATCACCTTTCTCCTCTTCACCTATAAACAGCCTTGTCACATCACTGTTAAAGTGATGTGACAGCTCTCACTCGGCCAGCACGCCTTGGGGTTATTTTCTCTCGATTTCTCGCGATTCTTGTAAGTTTTCAACCTAAATCTTGTACTTCTACGATCTTCACACACTTCTTCATCATTCTCTCTCTTAAATCTTAACTTTTAACCGTGAAATCAATTGATTTGAGGTGTTCTAGGATGATGTCATCATGGAGTCCTTATGAACTTCAAGTATTGGCCTAATTCCACCAAAAACAACTCAGATCTGAAGGATTTCCACAAGATTAAACAATGTTTTCGCAAAGATCTACACATATTCATAATTAAAAGGATTGAAAGATGGTTTTCCCAACTTTCTTTCAACTCTTTTACACTCAATGCACTCAAAACCGATAGAATCGGAGCTCGTTCTGATCTTCCATTCCTTCTTAGTGATGTGTCGGATCGAGATCTGAATTCTATCAAAGAGACTACCGATTTCGGGTTAAACATAAACGGCATTCTCGAACCGTTGACTGATCGGACTAGGGTGTTTCCTGTTCGATAGGGTCACTTAGGTCAAGATGGGGTTTCTGTTGTTTAGCACGTTATCACACCACCTCGATCCAGACTGCAAAACTATCAAAACAATCAAGTGTCAAGACGATTAGGCCGTCGGGACGGATTGCCGTCCGATCGGATTGTCGTCCGATCGGATTGCCATCCGATCGAACAGCCATCAGATCGGCTTACACTTGGTTCCATACTTAAACTTTTATTGGATTATTCAAAGGGCTGAACGTTGAACGAATTGTCGTCCGATCGAATTGCCATCCGATTGAACGACCATCCGACCATGTGACGTTTGGACCTCAACACTTAAACAATTTTCAACATGTTCAAAGCTTATCAGTAACTAACGGATTGCCACTCGATCGGATTGCTATCCGATCGAGTGACAACTCTGCGGTGAACTTGTTCTCACTAAGTATCCCACCAATCGGATTGTTACCCGATCGAACCGCCATTCGATCGATCGACCTGAAGGGTAGAGATACTTCAAAGCCATCATACACAAACACATCCTTACCAAACGAGATGACAATCCAATCGAATGGTCACCCGATCGGATGACCATCCGAACGGATTGTCATCCGATCGACTGGCCATCCGATCGGATTACCATCTGACACTTGGTACTTTGCGCCGTTTTACGCATCGTTCATCGCTTACTCTATCAATCTGTAATCAGGCTAATCTCAGACGCGCTCTCTTCAATCCAATCAAGTTGTGTTTACTTGCTGAACACCGACTGTGAGTATACTCGAACCCCTTTTTTTATCGCATTTTGGGTGTAACATATGTTCATATTAAATCGAACTTATCAAAACGAATTATTCAAATCAAATTGTTTATCAATTGCGAATAATTATTATGCATATTTACACGTGATGCTAGTTACATATGTGTTAGGACTTATACTCGCAAGGTCCCGCCTTAACTAGTATAGTACTATAGAACCCGACAGGGTCTAGTTAGGATGAATAGCAATCGCAATCGCAGCTCAAGAGACTTAGCTGGTAGTATCGGTCTTGTATGCATGTATGTTGAGGTATCTCGTTTATGTATTTGGTAATTCGCAGCACTTTTAACTATTTACGTTACTCTATCAATACTTGTATACTCGCCAATACTTTTGTATTGACATTGTTTTAACGTATGTTGCAGGTTTAGTCGCAGTTTACATCAAATCAAGCTAGGAAGTCTAGAAACTCACCTAAAATCTAGGTTGTCGGATTTGTATTGTTCGAGAGGACAAGAAATATGTGATAACTTATGTGATTGTATTGATTGTTAGTATGGGATAACGAATGTAATAAATACTGTTGCATTATAGTTGTTATGGATTCTCTTGAGCAATCTGATTCGCCTAGTATCGCGCCCCGATGATTCCGCCATCGGTTGGGGTGTGACAGCATCACTTTTGCAACTTTTAGGCGTGGAAGGGGTGTGGGTACAGTGCTAGTAGGGCGTGGAGAGGATGGAGTATTTGTAACCACAATTGAAGGGGTAAAGGGTGACCACACCCACATCTACTGTCTGCTAGGGATGGTTTTAGATCGTAAAAAAGTCTAATATTTAAGGTTTTTTAAGATAAAACTCGAAGATTGCTTAAAACTCGTTTGAGAAAAGCTCGAAACGAGTTTGAGTTAGCCTTGGCTTGGCCCGGCTCCGTACATCTTGTTTGGCTTGCTTAAGTTATGCCCAAAATTATTTTATATTTTAGTCTATTCTTAAGTGTTTGGCATTGGGTAATGAAATGGGCGAGGTAATGAAATAGATCTTTACCATTCTATGGAGATAAGATATAGAAATGTGGGAATAGTGGGGGTTATTTATATTGTATTAAAGATTCTTGATTTCTTTTTATATTCTTGTAAAATGTCTTCCCACAATAAATCAACTGGTGGAACCGATACTCAAGTAATAATCCTATTGTGCTAGAGTTGTTCAAATAGCTCGAATCTCACTCAGAAATAACTTGCTTGAAACTAGCCTACTTAAAATCGACTCGGTCGTAAACGAACTGACTTGACTTGGCTCAGCTTGTAAATGGGGATGACAATGGTCAACCATAAACCCGAATGGTAGGGTTACATGCTTTCTTTGACAAACAAATATATTTTTACAATATATAAAGAAAAATATAGTCGGATAAATGGGGATACATTATCGGGTAATTGGGTCTGTAAACGAATATATTACTAAATCTCATACTCATCCCAAACTTGTGAATAAAACCAAAATAATCCAATCCAATAAAACAAAAAATAACCCTATACTAGGTTTCATGCCCGATTATCCTAAATATGTCGGGTTTCAGGTTTACCGATCAGGTTCGGATTCGATTGATGATTGCCAAACAAACCAATTTGGTTCGGTTGTCTCAAGGTGCCCCTGTGTAGCAAGTTCAGACCTTGTTCGTGGGTTCCTCTGTATCTCATCTTGCAACGCAACCATGTGGAGAAGACGAGTCTTCCCATTACTCCGACACTTCTCAACCGAACCAGAAACCCCATCTCCCCCTTCTCTATACTCCTTCCTCCAACCCTCAATCTTTTCCATAAGAAAACCCCAATCAAAACAACCCCCAAATCCCCAAATCCAAACCCCAAAACACACCCTCTCAAACACCCAACAACTCCCAAATCTCGAATCCACTCTCCAACAATCCCTCAACAAAAACAACACAGATGAAGCATGGAAATGCTTCAAATCCATTTCATCCTCATCAATGTTACCAAGTAAGCTTTTAATCAACTCATTGATCACTCATTTATGTTCAGTAAATAAAGACACCCACAATCTCAAAAGGGCTTTTGCCACTTTAATGTTTGTGTTAGAGAAAAACCCTGAAATGTTAGATCATAAGACGGTTGAAATGTTCTTGAATTCAATGAAGGTTGCAACAAATGGTGCGCCTGCTTTTGCTTTGGTTAAGTGTATGTTCAAGAACAGGTTTTTTGTTCCTTTTGGGATGTGGGGTGAGGTTCTTGTGGAGATTAGTAGGAAAACAGGGAGGTTTTGTGATTTTTTTGAGGTTTTTAATGAGAGTTGTCGGGTTGCGAAGGAGGAAAAGTTGGAGTTGTTGCGGCCGGATTTGGCGGCGTGTAATGCGGCGTTGGAGGGTTGTTGTTGTGAACTTGAATCGGTTACGGATGCGCAGAAGGTGCTTGAGACGATGTCTTTGTTGGGTGTTCGCCCTGACGAGACGAGTTTCGGTTGGCTTGCGTATTTGTATGCGATTAAAGGACTCGAAAAGAAGATAACGGAATTAGAAGATTTGGTGAGTAGGTTCGGTTTTTCTGATAAAAGTTTGTTCGTTAGTAAAATGGTTAGCGGGTATGTGAAATCAGGTAATCTTGAATCGGTTTCAACTACCATATTGCAAAATCTAAGAGCGGTAAATGGTAACGGTTTAAATTTGCATGAAGAAACGTACGGTGAGATAGTGAAAGGGTATCTCGAGCATGGAAGCGTTAAAGGTTTAGCAAGTTTGATACTTGAAGCTCAAAAGTTAGAATCTAAAACGGTAAAAGTTGAAACGTCTGTTGGTTACGGTATTATAAACGCGTGTGTGAATCTTGGGTTATTAGAAAAGGCGCATAGTGTTCTTGACGAAATGAATGCTCAAGGCGGCTCTGTTGGGCTTGGAGTTTACGTGTCAATATTAAAGGCTTACGGTAAAGAACAAAGAACAGCGGAAGCTGCACAATTGGTATCCGAAGTGTGCGGTTTAGGGCTAGATCTTGACGTTAGCACCTTTGATGCTCTAATAGACGTTTCTATGTCAAGCCAAGATTTTCAGTCGGCATTATCTCTTTTTCGAGACATGAGAGAAGCGAGAATACCCGAACTAATGGGGAGTTATTTAACAATAATGACGGGTTTGACCGAAAACCATCGACCCGAACTTATGGCGGCTTTTTTAGACGAAGTAGTCGAAGACCCGAGAGTGAAAATCGGGACCCACGATTGGAATTCGATTATTCATGCGTTTTGTAAAGCGGGTCGGTTAGAAGACGCTAGGCGGACGTTTAGAAGAATGGTTTTTCTTCAGTTTGAACCGACTGAGCAAACGTATCTTTCTTTAGTTAACGGGTACATGACCGCAGGGAATTACTTTAGCGTTTTGATGATGTGGAATGACGTTAAGAAAAGGTTGAGGTTTGACGGTGAAAAGAGTTTTAAACTGGATCATGGTTTGGTCGATGCTTTTCTTTACGCGTTAGTGAAAGGCGGTTTCTTTGATGCAGTTATGCAAGTTGTGGAGAAATCTCAAGAGATGAAGATATTTGTAGATAAATGGAGGTATAAACAAGTGTTTATGGAGAATCATAAGAAGCTTAAAGTTGCAAAATTGAGAAAGAGAAGCATTAAGAAAATGGAAGCTCTTATCGCTTTCAAAAATTGGGCCGGTTTAAACAGTTGACGTGTAACCTTAAAAGGGATGGCGGCGCAGTTTGTTGCTCGTCTACCTGCTATACTTATGTAATTTGCCCTGGTGATTGGAATGAAATTGCTAATAAAAAAAAACCTTAAAAGTTGTCGCTTCATGACAAACAACGATGGATGGAAGTCGAGATAGATGTATAAATAAACACTTATAACATCAGTTTAGAGGTCAAATGGAAGGTGTTAAAAGTGGTCGGGTCGGTTCGACCCTTAAGCACCATTTTGTTATACTTTGATTAGGCAAAATAGTTTTGTGTTAAATTTGATTAAAAGTTTTGTAATAATGTTTTATGTATTTTAATAATATGTGTCAAGTTGTTTCACCTTTTGTAATAATGCATTTAACGCTAGCTAGACCACACCCGGCTAGCGTTGGCCATGTCGTTGCCCCGTTGGTGTGCGAATTGAGCCTGACATGGGGCGGGGGGCTGGGGTGACATGGCTGGCTTTGATTTGCTAGTATTTGATGACCATTGGGCTAGGTGTTGGCAAACGTCTGTTAAACAAAAAAAAAATAAAAATCTTTTCACTGTAAAATAGGGGCTGAAGACTCAAAGATATATTTTCACTGTCAACCCTGTTTAAGTGAAGTTTTTTTTGAATTTCTTCGCCTTACATGTTAAGCCGTGCAAAACCGATCAAAATATGTTTAGAGTAAAAACTTTGAGCCGTTTAAAAAGAAAAAAAAAATTAGCTTGATTCGTGACAAAATGGGTTCCAACCAAAATGGATCCGAATTGACCCAATTGAGTTCATTCTTAGCAAGAAAAAAGGTATTAAACTAAGTACCTAACATATTTGCTTTTATGACCGCCAGTGATAATGATGGAGAGTGACAATAAAAATGGTGGTGAACGGTGTTAACCCAATTGAATTCATTCTTAGCAAGTTTTACGGGTCACCAATTATTCACCGAGTCAACTCATCCAAGTTAATTAATAATTTAATATATGATCCAATTACTTTAAGATCTATTAATGCGAAATTATTTAAACCAATCAGAACAAAGCACACGGAACTCTCTTTGAACGGCCAACGAATCCTTCAAACGGGCTACTGGCTAAATTCACCACATCAGGATACACTCGCCTCCGAACCGGGGGAAACTCTCACCTAGGGCCGAAGCCCGTGAACACTCATCCGAAGGCACGACAGTGCAGTGAGGTAAAACCCGCTCAGTTCGAGGATCGAACTAGCGATATCCACTTATTCGCTTAGTGGTAGGAATTGACTTAGTTCAAGGATCGAACTAGCGATATCCACTTATTCGCTTAGTCTCCCATCATCACCATCACCGGACGCCACATAAAATAATGCTGATGGTAGGAATTGAATTTGGATCTTTTAAACACAAGTCTAAACTCTTTTGTTTTGTCAAAATTGCCACCACAAAGGGGAATAGAGGCATAAAGGTATATACCCCATAATTCTCTTTCTATAACAACTACAAAAAACTGAATCAAGCTGCTGCAACAATGCCACTAAACCCATATTATTCACATCATACACAACACAGGTTTTTGTGCTGCTATCATGGTAATCACCTCTCTTCTTTGATTACTTACTTCAACTTGTTTATTTTTCACTCATTTGATTGATATCAACAGTAGCTTTATACAGCTAATTGATTGGTAATTTTCTTAGGGTTTGTTCTCATCAGCCTGCAAATTTCAACTCTTGTTCTGTTTTATTGCTATCATATATATTATATATACACAATTTTTGTTGGAAAATAAGTGAAAATAGCATTTTCACAAATATAGGAAAATGACTTTTTCCTATTTTGGACTAGAAATAAATATAATAAAATGAGCGGGTTTTATGTATTTATTTATGGGTTTGTGTTCTATGTTGGAAGAGCTTCGCAACGAACTAAACCACGTCCAAAACCGAGCTAAGATGAATGAGATATCGATGCTCAAAGTTGGGTGTTTGGAACATTCAATGTTGAAACTAAAGGGAAAGTAGCACCTTGTCCCACATAGGAGGAGAGATGGAACTTAAATGGGTATTTAAGGTGGAACTCTCCATCCTTATTGTTTCATGGAAGCACACACTAGTGTCCTCGCGAAGGGTGCGGAGCACCCTAACTCGCACTCGCACTCGCACACGCTCGCGCGCGCGCGCGCGCGATGAGGCGCAATGTGGCGCTTTGATGGCGCACTTTGCACTTCGCCTGCTTGAGAGCCGCCTTTGTATTTTTGACCGCGCGCGCGTGGTGAAGCACAAGGGTTGCAAGGACCAAGTGGTAGGTGATGCGGCGCATGACGTGGCAGTCATGCGCATGCGCGCGCGGGTACACGAGGCGCGCGGTTGGGAGCATGGTGCATGGGTCCTACTGTGCCGTGTGCGGCGCACCAGAGTGAGCCAATACGGCGCGACTGTGTGGCGCGCACGTATAGACTCACAGGTGACGTGGCGCACGCCGCACCGCCGCATGGACGGACTTGAGCTGCACCGCCGCACGCCGCATGGACGGACTTGAGCTGCACCGCCGCACGGCGCACGGCAGTGAGCCAAGAGGCCGCACGGCGCACGGCAGTGAGCCAAGAGGCCGCACGCCGCACGGCAGTGAGCCAAGAGGCCGCATGGCGCACCGCGCATGGGCGCGCGCGCAGAAGCTTCCAGCATTGAATGACAGGGCAGTTTCAGTCCAGCTTCGTAACTGACGAGTTAATAGGCTTTGACTGAGAATTAAATGACGTATTAAATTGCATTGAAGACGTTTAATGCAATTTAAACCTCTCATTTAATTCATTTTGACTGTTTCAACCTAGGAGCTGTATAAATACAGCTCCATACCCACTTCAGAAGGACACCAGCAACACAACAGCATCTAAACTTTCTCTCCAGAATTTTCTTGCAGCTTTCAAGGTAACCTTCGGGTTGTAGGCGAACTCCGGCAGTACTACTGCTCCGGCTGTTGTACCCTGGGAAACAAAACGAGTACTCTTGGGAGACTCGGAATTTGTTTTAAGGGAAGCGTGTTGAACACGTGACTCAGCCCCTCTGTTTCTACCCCATTCTTGTATTTTGCTTATTTCAGTTGTAATAGTAATAGTAGTTCAGCTTTCTTATTTCTTTATATTGTAATCTTATTAATAAAATTTGTTTTATTTTATTTAATTACGCGAACGGTTCCTACAATCTTAAAACAAATTTTTAAAACCGTTCGTGTAATCAAAACCATTCTGTTTGTGATTCAAACCAGTTTTGATTTCACTCAGTTTGTGTTTTAAAAACAGATTTTTTTTTAGTTTTCATCTTCAAAGGAGCGACTTTGGTTGAAAACTATTTTTGGTTACATTCGAACTTGTCCTAAATTTGCTAAAACTTTCTGATTTGGTCTTCAAAGTTGGACTTAGAAGCCAATCAGTAAGTTATAACTAGTAAAAATTTTCTGTTTTTGGTCTTCAAAGTTGGACTTAGAAGCCTAAACAGTAAATTTGTGGTAAAAAAAAAAAAAAAAAATTAAAATTTAATTGTTTACTTCTGGTTTTTGCGTAAATCAGAATTTTTTGACTAAACCTTTAAAATTTTAATTTTTTTCAGAATGTCGACCTCAAACAACAATACGAATGTTGTAGTTGGAACCCCTGCCAACACTGTGGGAGCGTCCACAGTGGCAAATCATGCTGAAAGACCTGAGAAGTTCTCGGGTCTACACTTCAAGCGGTGGCAACAGAAGATGTTCTTCTACTTGACCACCATGAACCTTGCGAGGTTCTTGACGGAAACCGCTCCCCAACCTGCGGAAGGGGAGACCGACGCTCAGGCTCTGAGCGCGGTAGATGCGTGGAAGCATTCGGATTTCATATGTCGAGGCTATGTACTCAACGGTCTCTCGGATGCACTGTATAATGTGTACTACAATATCAAGACTTCCAAAGAGTTGTGGGAGTCTTTGGAGAAAAAGTACAAAACGGAGGATGCGGGAACAAAGAAATTTGTTGTCGCCCGTTTCTTGGACTTCAAAATGGTTGATAACAAGCCGGTTATGAACCAAGTCCAAGAGTTGCAAATTATACTAAATGACATCCATGCCGAGGGAATGGTACTTAGCGAGACATTTCAAGTGGCAGCCATGATTGAGAAATTACCTCCTGCTTGGTTGGATTTTAAGAATTATCTTAAACACAAGCGGAAGGAAATGTCGGTGGAGGACCTTGTTCTTCGTCTTCGTATAGAAGAGGAGAATAGGATCGCCCTAAAAAACAGCCTTGTGCAGCCTAGTGCTAGTGCAAACATGGTTGAACATGGGCAATCCTCTAAAGGCACAAAGGGAAAGGGGAAAAAGGACAAAGGGAAAGGGAAAGCAAAGGCTAGCAACCTTGGACCGAAGAAAGGGGTTGTGAAAAAGAAACCTCAAACGTTCCAAGGGACTTGTTACAACTGTGACGAGCCGGGGCATCGGGCTAACCAATGCAAGAAACCAAAGCGTGAGCGTGCGCACATGGTGGATGAAGACGGAATGCCTTTGGTGGCAATGATTTCCGACAAAAGCGCAATGATGGATGAGGTCAATACGGTGACCAATACTCCAAAAGGTTGGTGGGTTGATACGGGTGCGACCCGTCACGTTTGTGCAGACAAAAGTCTCTTTACCACCTTCAAGGCGCTTTCTGGAGAAGAGAAGCTGTATATGGGAAATGCAGCCACCGCTGACATCATGGGTGAAGGAACGGTGATCTTGAAGTGGACTTCGGGGAAGGAGCTCACTCTAAGCAACGTGTTGTATGTCCCAGACTTGCGCAAAAATCTAGTCTCGGGATGGTTGCTTAACAAGTTTGGATTTCGTTTAGTTTTTGAGAGCGATCAATTTGTACTAACTAAACGAGGAACGTATGTAGGCAAGGGTTATGCCCAAAATGGAATGTTCAAATTGAATGTAATGGCTGTCAAGAACATGAATAAAATTGCTACTACTTCTACTTATATGCTTGAGTTTTCTGAATCGAATAAATGGCATGGTAGATTAGGTCACGTAAATTTTAATTCAATACGCCGTTTAATCAATTTAAATTGTATACCAACATTCCATATTGATTCACACTATAAATGTGAAACATGCGTTGAATCCAAACTTACAAGAACATCATCAAAATCGGTTGAACGAATAACCGAACCCCTTGATTTAATTCACACTGATATTTGTGATTTAAAAGCGGTACCCACAAGAGGTGGAAATAAGTACTTCATCACGTTTATTGACGATAGTACTAAATATTGCTATGTATATTTACTAAAAAGTAAAGATGAAGCAATAAGTAAATTTATCTTGTATAAAAATGAAGTTGAGAATCAACTTCAAAAGAAGATAAAGGCTTTGCGAAGCGATCGAGGAGGCGAATATGTTGCACCTTTTGCCGAGTTATGCGCAAAAAGTGGCATAGTACATGAGTGTACACCTCCTTACTCTCCACAATCAAATGGCGTGGCGGAACGAAAGAACCGCACATTGAAAGAAATGATGAACGCCATGTTGATAAGTTCTGGGGTGAGCCACGAACTGTGGGGGGAAGCCATTCTCTCGGCTAATTATCTTTTGAACAGGATACCACTCAAAAAGAGAGACGAAACTCCATATGAGTTATGGAAAAGGAAGAAACCTTCATACAAATACTTGAAAGTGTGGGGGTGCCTAGCAAAGGTGACTGTACCACCTCCTAAGGCTCTTAGGATAGGACCCAAAACTATTGATTGCATATTTATTGGGTATGCACATCAAAGTAGTGCACATCGCTTTCTTGTACATGAGTCCAAGAATCCTGATGTACACGTAAACACTATTATGGAGGTGAATTCTAACGTTGTGTCTTACTTTGAAAATGTGTTTCCTTTGAGAAGACAAACACATGCAACGTCATCAACACCTAATTTTGAAGTAGGTGAAAGTTCATCTACACCAGTTGATGAGGTGGTTCATGATAAGACACATGAACAACCTGAGGTTGAAGAAAGCGATCGTAGGCGAAGTAAAAGGCCAAGGGTTGAAAAATCCTTCGGTCCAGACTTCGTTAGCTATATGGTGGAGGGCGAGCCCAATACATATCGCGAAGCGGTTTCCTCTTCAGAAGGACCTCAATGGAAAGAAGCAATAAGAAATGAAATAGATTCTATATTGCAAAATCATACTTGGGAGTTAGTACATCTTCCACCTGGTTGCAAACCACTTGGATATCGTTGGATATTCAAAAGGAAGATGAAAACTGATGGAAGTATTGATAAGTACAAGGCTAGGTTGGTGATTAAAGGATTTAGACAAAAGGAAGGTCTAGATTACTTTGATACCTACTCGCCTGTGACGCGCATAACCTCGATTAGATTGGTTCTTGCTATAGCGGCTTTAAGAAATTTGGAAGTTCACCAAATGGACGTTAAAACCGCATTTCTAAATGGCGATTTAGAAGAAGAAATTTACATGGAGCAACCTGAAGGTTTCTCCGCCCCAGGTCAAGAGGGTAAAGTATGTAAACTCGTCAAGTCTTTGTATGGCTTGAAGCAAGCACCAAAACAATGGCACCAAAAGTTTGATCATGTCATGATTGACAATGGTTTCAAAATAAATGAGTGCGACAAATGTGTTTATTTCAAAGACACAAATGAAGGTTATGTCATCTTATGCCTTTATGTAGACGATATGCTTATCATTGGGAGTAATGATAAAATTATCAAAGCTACTAAAAGCATGTTGAAAGCGAGATTTGACATGAAAGACATGGGTTTAGCGGATGTGATTCTTGGAGTAAAGATCATAAGAACCCAAGAAGGTCTTGTGTTAAGTCAATCTCACTATGTGGATAAAATTCTTGAAAAATTCAACTCGGGAGATACGAGTGTCGCTCGAACTCCAGTTGATACCTCCCAACATCTCAAGAAGAATAAAGGAGTTGGAGTTGCTCAGTTAGAGTATTCAAGAATTATAGGCAGTCTAATGTATCTAATGACATGTACTAGACCCGACTTGGCTTACGCGGTGAGTAGGCTAAGTAGATACACCAGCAATCCGTGCACGGATCATTGGAAGGCTATCACGAGGGTGCTTAGATACATACGATACACAAGAGACTATGGACTGCATTATACCCGACAACCAGCAGTGATCGAAGGATACACTGATGCAAACTGGATATCGGATAATAAAGATTCCAAATCAACAAGTGGTTACGTGTTTACACTTGGAGGAGCTGCTATTGCTTGGAAGTCTTCTAAGCAAACGGTCATAGCGAGATCCACAATGGAATCTGAATTTATCGCCTTGGATAAGTCAGGCGAGGAGGCGGAATGGCTACGTCAATTCGTGGAAGATATTCCAAGATGGCCAAAGCCTTTGCCAGCCATATGTGTACATTGTGATAGCCAATCAGCGATTGGTAGAGCTCAAAGCTTGATGTACAATGGCAGATCAAGGCATATGCGACGTAGACATAACACGATACGACAACTACTCTCAACGGGTGTTATCACAATTGATTATGTGAGATCAGCGGATAACATTGCGGACCCGTTTACAAAAGGCTTAAGCAGAGAGTTAGTAGAAACGTCGTCAAGAGGAATGGGACTAAAGCCCGTGGAAAATGGGAATATGAGGGAAACCTAACTTAGTTGACTGGAGATCCCAAGATCTAAGTTCAATAGGACAACTTAATCATATTACCAAAACGGAGTCACTGTGGGGGAGTACCCCAAACTAAATAAAAGGGAGTTACATATACTTCCTAGTCCATTCCAATCAGTGACATGAAGTGAGGTTAAGCATATTAAGGTTAATGATTTCGGGAAATCAAATAACCATGATGCTTTTAATGATTCATGGGAATCACCTATGTTAGAGAGAAGTGGGGTCGCTTCAAATGGATTTGTGGGGTGCGCAAATCCTAGAGCTCTCGCAGAACCAGGCTAGTGTTCCAGGACCATAATAGGACACGACAATGAGGAGTTGGCCAAACCAGGGAGAGTATTGTGTGAAGTGTATTGTCGTTTACACAAATGGGGGTATGTTCAAGGACATCGCGTCTACACACCGCTAGTAAGCTAAGTGCGTTTCACAAAAGAAGGTTCAAAGGCTTCAACCTACCTATCTTGCAATACTCAACTGTCGAAGTTTATCGTTGAAAAGTGTAAGGAAAAGATCCATTTCCATACATGTGGGGGATTGTTGGAAATTTGATGAAAATAGCATTTTTCATGTGGGGGATTGTTGGAAAATAAGTGAAAATAGCATTTTCACAAATATAGGAAAATGACTTTTTCCTATTTTGGACTAGAAATAAATATAATAAAATGAGCGGGTTTTATGTATTTATTTATGGGTTTGTGTTCTATGTTGGAAGAGCTTCGCAACGAACTAAACCACGTCCAAAACCGAGCTAAGATGAATGAGATATCGATGCTCAAAGTTGGGTGTTTGGAACATTCAATGTTGAAACTAAAGGGAAAGTAGCACCTTGTCCCACATAGGAGGAGAGATGGAACTTAAATGGGTATTTAAGGTGGAACTCTCCATCCTTATTGTTTCATGGAAGCACACACTAGTGTCCTCGCGAAGGGTGCGGAGCACCCTAACTCGCACTCGCACACGCTCGCGCGCGCGCGCGCGCGTGGCGTGGGCGATGAGGCGCAATGTGGCGCTTTGATGGCGCACTTTGCACTTCGCCTGCTTGAGAGCCGCCTTTGTATTTTTGACCGCGCGCGCGTGGTGAAGCACAAGGGTTGCAAGGACCAAGTGGTAGGTGATGCGGCGCATGACGTGGCAGTCATGCGCATGCGCGCGCGGGTACACGAGGCGCGCGGTTGGGAGCATGGTGCATGGGTCCTACTGTGCCGTGTGCGGCGCACCAGAGTGAGCCAATACGGCGCGACTGTGTGGCGCGCACGTATAGACTCACAGGTGACGTGGCGCACGCCGCACCGCCGCATGGACGGACTTGAGCTGCACCGCCGCACGGCGCACGGCAGTGAGCCAAGAGGCCGCACGGCGCACGGCAGTGAGCCAAGAGGCCGCACGCCGCACGGCAGTGAGCCAAGAGGCCGCATGGCGCACCGCGCATGGGCGCGCGCGCAGAAGCTTCCAGCATTGAATGACAGGGCAGTTTCAGTCCAGCTTCGTAACTGACGAGTTAATAGGCTTTGACTGAGAATTAAATGACGTATTAAATTGCATTGAAGACGTTTAATGCAATTTAAACCTCTCATTTAATTCATTTTGACTGTTTCAACCTAGGAGCTGTATAAATACAGCTCCATACCCACTTCAGAAGGACACCAGCAACACAACAGCATCTAAACTTTCTCTCCAGAATTTTCTTGCAGCTTTCAAGGTAACCTTCGGGTTGTAGGCGAACTCCGGCAGTACTACTGCTCCGGCTGTTGTACCCTGGGAAACAAAACGAGTACTCTTGGGAGACTCGGAATTTGTTTTAAGGGAAGCGTGTTGAACACGTGACTCAGCCCCTCTGTTTCTACCCCATTCTTGTATTTTGCTTATTTCAGTTGTAATAGTAATAGTAGTTCAGCTTTCTTATTTCTTTATATTGTAATCTTATTAATAAAATTTGTTTTATTTTATTTAATTACGCGAACGGTTCCTACAATTTTCACCATTTTTTTAGCTATTTGCTAATAATAATCATATAATTCTGGTTCAATATCAATTTCATATATACAGGGAGAGATGATTCAAGCTCTAGGGTTGACTTTGGTAGTAGGGTGTTTGGTTCTGTTAAACCTAGAAGAGGTGACATCACATGGAGATCATCCTTTTGCAAAAATTGGCATACATCAAGTCACATTTGCTCTAAGTGATGCTGCTTATGTGAAAGCTTCTCCTGCAATCTTAGGATCAAAAGTATGCCATACATGATACTTATAGCATTTATGTTTGGCAAATTGGATTTAAATAATCCGAACCGGCTGTTTTGGCCAATAATAATCCCAACTGAGTTTATTCGCAAAAGTGGTCCAAACGTTTTGTTTTTGTTTGTATAATGGTCCGCTGTTAAAAATAAATTAACGGAGTTAAGTTTTTTCCCAAATTACAAACCGATGTTTTAGGGCTTTTGATTAGAACGAGGATACGGGTCGATTGATGTAAAACTTATCTCGAAATAGTGCTCAAAACGGCTTGATTTTTGTTAATTGGAAGTTTAAACACCCGGATTGAAGCACCGTTTTCGTCGTTTGGAGCACTGTTTCGAGGTAAATTTTACATCAATCAAATCGTATCCTCGTTCTGATCATCATCATCATCATACTCAGTAAATCTCACCAATAGCAAAGCTAAGGTAGGGTCTGAGGAGGGTAAGATGTAAACAGCCTTACCTCTACCCCGTAGGATAGAGAGACTGCTTCCAGTGAAATCCCCGGCTCGATCAAAAGCCCTAAAACATGGGTTTGTAATTTGGAAAAAAAAAACTTAACTTCGTTATGTTTTTATAACGGCGGACCGTTATACAAACAAAATGAAAAATGTGGGACCACTGTCGGGAATAAAGGGATTATTATTGGCCAAAAACAGCCAGTTCGGATTATTTAAATCCAATTTGCCTTTTTTTATATCAGTGTGAGCTATGATTGAATCTTGATTATTCTTGCCACGCGCTTAAATAATGTTTAAAATAGATGTGATACAAGCTTATGATGCTTCTGTTGTTTTTTTAGGACCAAAATTCTGAATGGGTGACTGTGTATATAAGTAATCTGAACCCCTCAATTGATGATTGGATTGGAGTATTCTCCCCTGCCAATTTCAGGTTATTTTTATGTTTCTTCGTTTACTTCATTATTTCAAGCTAAAAGATTTAAAGACCATTTGTTTAATTCATTTCGATTCGTTACCATTTCGTGGGTATTTATTCATTTGTCGCATCGCGCAATTGGGATCTGGGACTCACATGCATATTTAACATGGTTGTAAAAATCCCGCCTAGCCTCTGATTAATCGCTAGTCCTCAGTTTCATCTAATTGGCTAATTAATCGCTAGGCGGTCAACAGTGGTCAAATCTGGTCCTAATTGGCCAAAATTCGTTGGCAGTTTAGTGATTCCAGCCATATTCCGGCCCAAAATCTCTAAATTCCGGCCAAAACTTGTACGACAAATAATCCTATCTACTGCAAAATATGGGTCAGACACATTTGTTAAAACATGTCTACTTAAAAAAAGAGTAAACTTCCGTTTTGCTCCTTGTGGTTTGGTCATTTTAACGGTTTTGCTCCAATAGTTTAAAAATAGCCATTTTCCTCCCTGATCTTTCGAGTTTGTCGCCAGTTTGCTCCCTAATGGAGTTAGAGGCTGGGAGCAAAATGAAGATAAGTTAGAAAAATCAGGGAGGAAAATGGCTATTTTTAAACTATTGGAGCAAAACCGTTAAAATGACCAAACCACAGGGAGCAAAACGGAAGTTTACTCTAAAAAAAATACACATAAAAATGTGTGTGTATATACAATACACATAAAACTTAAAATTACATATAAAATCCCAATCCGATTAATCCTAATTCATCGCTAGTCGGTACCTCACCGGCCGACTAGCGCCTAGTGATTCTTACAACACTCATATTTAATCCATGTTATATTATCGTTTTCAGCGATTCTACCTGCCTTCCGGAAAATTCAAGATTTAGCCCTCCGTATCTGTGCTCTGCACCTATTAAGGTTTGTTTATTTACATTTGTGACATGTAGTGGCGGAACCAGAACGATTTAGTTAGGGGGTCATCATAAGCTTATATTCTACACTGGTTCAAATTAGGGGGTCCATCTCTAAGTTTGTTCTTCAAAAACTCAAAATTTATAAATAAAAATTCAAAAAGTCTCGGTGACCGGAGGGTCAACGGACCCTCTTGACTCCCCTCTGGTTCCGCCCCTGGTGACATGGGTACTAGCTGGCTTTAAGTTTTAGTTTTATATCAGTTTTAAAGTTATTGGCTAATTATGCAACTTATTTTGCAGTATCAATATGCAAATTACACGAATCCTAATTACAAGGTTACAGGAGAAGCATCATTAAAGCTTCAATTGATCAACCAAAGATCCGACTTCGCCTTTGCATTATTCACAGGAGGATTATCAACTGTAACTTCTAGATTTTTACTTATTTTATTTTATTTTCTACGTTTTGTAGTGTAAATTTGCGTTTACAATATTCTGACTATATGTTGACAGCCAACTCTGGTGGCAGTTTCAAATACAGTTGCTTTCGAGAACCCAAATGCACCAGTTTACCCTAGGTTAGCTCAAGGAAAGATGTGGGATGAAGTGAGTTTCACATTTTTCATCGTTTTTATTTTTTTCATTAGTATATAATTATACATACACACTTATACATGTAACTATGGGCAATTTTGACATGATTTTCAGATGACTGTAACATGGACAAGTGGATATGGAATCAATGAAGCGGAACCTTTTGTCGAATGGGGTAAGATAGGTGGTGACCAGAGGCGTTCTTCCGCCGGAACTTTGACTTTTGACCGACGTAGCATGTGTGGTGTGTAAGCGATCATTTTTCTTTTCAAAAAACATAACTCATAAGTCTCATAAAGTTAAAATGTGTGAAACATTCGCTTATTATGAAACACTGATTATGTATCATTTTTTATTGGCAACATTTTATTGTACTATAAATGTGTGATGTGTATGCAGGTTCACCAGCAAGAACCGTGGGTTGGCGTGATCCTGGTTATATTCATACTAGCTTCTTGAAAGACTTATGGCCAAATCAAGTGTATGTTACACATATGCTAGAAAATATCTTTAATGAACACGAGATTAACTTTAGAGTGAATTTCAAGGATTGTCCTTTATCTTTATACCAATTTTCAGGCGCTATCCTTTATGTTCAAAATTGACGAGTTCTGTCCTTTGTGTTTTCATATCATACACGTTTTGTCCTTTAGGCCTAACCCAGTTAGTTTTTTCATTTTCAAAAATGCCCTCATGTGCAAAGCACATGACCAAATTTAACTGAAAAAACTAACTGGGTTAGGCCTAAAGGACAAAACGTGTATGATATGAAAACACAAAGGACAAAACTCGTCAATTTTGAACATAAAGGACAACGCCTGAAAATGAGTATAAAGATAAAGGACAATCCTTGAAATTCACTCATTAACTTTATTAACAATCTTTTTAATGAATTATTCATGTTCAGATGTATTTTTATGAAATCTGTGATCATGTTTATGTAGGTATACCTACAAGCTAGGACACAAATTGTTGAATGGTACAATCATCTGGAGCCGGATGTACCAGTTTAAATCATCTCCGTATCCAGGCCAAGACTCTCTACAACGTGTTATAATTTTCGGTGATATGGGAAAGGTATTAATTTATCATTCAAACATCGATTTTTATTTACTTTTGTGGATGTCTATAATTTATATAAAATTTATTATTTTCTGTATCGATGTGAACAAAATGCAGGATGAGGCGGATGGCTCTAACGAATATAATAATTTCCAACCCGGGTCCCTCAACACTACAAAACAACTCATTGATGACATGGAAAACATCGATATCGTTTTCCATATTGGAGATATTTGTTATGCAAATGGTTATCTTTCACAATGGGATCAGTTTACTTCTCAGATAGAACCAATTGCCTCAGTTGTACCTTATATGATTGCTAGGTATTTTTTTGAGTAAATTGCCATTTTAGTCCCTGAGTTTTTGTCCAAATTGCCATTTTAGTCCAAATAGTTTTTTTTTCTCCTCTGGGTCCCTGACTTTTCCTTTTTCTTGCCATTTTGATCACATTGCCTAACTTAGTCTAAAAACCAGGTTATAATCAGGGGTAATTTTGGCATTACATTATTATGAGGTTTATAAATTATGTTGTAAACTACCCCTGGTTATCACTACACAACAGTTATGCCAAAAATACCCCTGGTTATAACCAGATTTTTAGACTGAGTTAGGCAATGTGATCAAAATGGCAAGAAAATGGAAAAGTCAGGGGCCAGAGGAGAGAAAAAAACTATTTGGACTAAGATGGCAATTTGGACCAAACCTCAGGGACTAAAATGGCAATTTACTCTATTTTTTTAATATTGTTTATATGGATTGAAGTCATGCTCAAGTTTTACCTCTTATTTCTAGAGAGGGTTTATTTATAATATGTTGATCTTGCGCAATCAATTTAAAATCTTTACTTTGTAGCGGTAATCATGAACGTGACTGGCCCAACTCAGGATCTTTTTACGAGAACAACGATTCGGGAGGAGAATGCGGTGTTGTTGCTCAAACTATGTTTCAAGTTCCAACGGTTAATAAAGATAAATTCTGGTATGTTATAAGCCGTTATCAACTAGCTAATCTTTTTACAGTTCATCATCTTGAACGTCGTAGTTTATGTATCAATTTGTGTACTTCCACTAATGCATGTTTAGGTTCAAGAAAACTGACTTTGACTTTGACTTTGACTTTATTTTACAATTTGTGTACTTCCACTAATGCATGTTTAGGTTCAAGAAAACTGACTTTGACTTTGACTTTGACTTTGACTTTGTTTTATTTCAGGTATTCTACGGACTACGGCATGTTTAGGTTCTGCATTGCTGACTCCGAGCATGACTGGAGAGAAGGAACCGAGCAGTACAATTTCATCGAGCAATGTTTCGCATCGGTGGATAGACAAAAGCAGCCTTGGCTAATATTCATTGCACATCGCGTATTGGGATATTCTTCTTCTTTATTTTACGTGGTTGAAGGTTCGTTTGGAGAACCAATGGGCAGAGATAGCCTTCAAAAGCTTTGGCAAAAATATAAAGTCGATATAGCCGTTTATGGTCATGCACACAATTATGAACGGACGTGTCCGCTTTATGAGGTATGTTTATTGAGATGGCAACTTCGTCCCGTTTTGGTCGGGTTATGTTTCATCTCTAACGGGTCAAACAAGTAACATAAAGAATAAAACTAGAAAGGAAACGGATCAAATTAGTCTATAGTCGCCCTATGATTTCAAACATCATTTTTGTAATCATATTAAACAAAGTGTTTGTAAAAGATTTTAAAATTTCTGGTCAAAAATGTTTTTTTACAATTAAAACACATATTCAACTTGTTCCATCCAAAATAAGAATTTTTTTTTGTAACTGGACCCTTGACGTTTCATATTTGTTGTCATTTCCATCCAAATCAGTAACTCAATTAAAATATATCGTTAACTCCTTTTTGTTGCCAAAATCGTCCATGAGTAAACGATACATTTTAACCGACTTAGTGATTTGGATGAAAATGACAACAAAAACGAAACGTCAATTCTTATTTTGGATGGAACAAGCAAAAGTGCCCAAACCTTAGGGACAATTTTGGCATTTTACTCTTACAAATTGTAACTATGTTTAAACCTGGTTTTAAAAAGTGCTCCAAAGGCGCGAAGCAATCGGAAAAACACAACTTTTGGTTGTATATAGAGCAACGCCTCGCATACATGAAGCACACGCCTCACGTTTCGGCGTACGGGCCTTAATCGCCTTAGAGCGTCTCACGCTTTTTAAAACCAAGTGTTGCAGCACGCCACACCCCCAATATCTAGTTTTATATATTCTCAAAACTAACAATATGCTTGTGATTATATTGTGTTGATTCAGAATATATGCATGAATGATGAGAAGAACCATTACAAAGGCAGTTTGAATGGTACAATACATGTGGTGGCTGGTGGAGGTGGGGCGGACCTCACCCCGTTTGCACCGTTTCAAACTACTTGGAGCATCTTTAGAGACTACGATTATGGGTTCTTAAAACTTACTGCGTTTGATCATTCTACGCTCTTGTTCGAGTACCAAAAGAGCAGAGACGGGAAAGTTTATGATTCTTTCACGATTTCCCGGGATTATAGAGACATTTTAGCGTGTACAGTCGATAGTTGCTCGAGTACAACCCTTGCATCTTGAAGATTACAGTGGTTTGTGAAGTGGCTATGTAACGTAATAGTTTGTAGAATCCATAGTTTAATGTGATCATGGTTAATAGATGGGAGCCTGTGACCTTTAGTTAAGTGTTGTATGTTACTAGTCTTTGCCCCGCCCGCGTTGCGGGGCACTAAGTCAAATATTTCTCTCCCATAACATGTACGTTTGTGTTTCGGTTACTTGTACATACTACTGATAACATGATCTCAAAAAAATTACATCGAGTCAACCAATTAAAACAAAAGATTACCATACTTTTGCTAAAAAAAAAAATACTAAAACGATAGAAAAACTATAATTTTAAACTGGGAACAAAATTGTAATTTTTCAGGGCAAATGAGCGTGTGCCAGGCAGCACGAATAAAAATTACATCGAGTCAACCAAATAAAACAAAACACTACCATAGTTTTGTCAAAATAATATGTTAAAACGATGGCATGACTATAAGTTTACACTGTGCGCAAAATCGTAGTTTGATAGGGAAAAAAACAAAAACGATGACAAAACTGTAAATATGAACGGAGCGCAAAATCGTTATTTGGCTCGGAGGGAAAAAAACAAAACCAAGAGGGAAAAAAACAAAACCAATGGCAAGTAAATTTAAACAGGGATAAATTACGATTTTGCCAGACCAATGGGGAATTGTCAAGCAGTTGTGTGACACTATTCCCCTCTATAGTATTTGTAGTATACTAGTTAGAGTTTTTTTCACCTCTTTCACCTCATACTCATGTTTAATAGAACTCACTCGCTTTTCAACCGATCTTCCTCGCTTTTCAACCGATCTCCCTCGCTTACTTTGAACAACGTGATGAAGTAAAGACCATTCTTCAATAGATAGTTCTTCAAACGATTTGGTAACTTGATCATCCATTCTTCAACTAATAGCTCCCTTTTAACACATGATCGTCAACGGATTTAGTGACCATTCTCAAATTAGTAAAGAGATGAAAGAAACGAAGCTTTGTGGAACAAGAAATTCTACCAAAACAAAATACTTGTTGAATTTGGAATTTTACATACCAACTAGATAACCATGTAAACTATTTCATAACATTTAAATAATTAATTAATTACTATTTTCCTTAGTATTACAATCGTTATATTACTTCTACTAGGTTAGTTCCCCGTGTATTACACGGGTTGAACAATTTAAACTATATAATAAATCCTATGTATTCTAATACATGAATTAAATATATGTAAAATTACTTTTATAATTTATAACCTGATTAGATGGTTATAAATTAATATTGATCATAATTTTATCACAATTAAATATAGTCATATATTTTTTTAATGTTTTTCAGTGATGGATTATCGTATAGCACAAATATTTATTATGATTATCACAATTAACCAAGATTATTTATAATTATCGTACTAAATGAGTCCTAAATCTTTTATTGTTGATTAATACCATGGATATTAATTATGACCAATATTGTTGGTTAGATGTGATATTGATTAACATTATGTGTTTAGTGTTATTTAATTTGAAAACTTAGATAACAATGTATTTAAATAATTAAATAACTCGTATACCTATATAAAACATCTTCTAAGACCATACGTAACGGATAATGCCCCTTAAGGAGCATTTTTGGTCACATCAACATTATAGTATCTCTTCAAAAAAAATTGTGTAACGGTTAATGCCTATTTCATTCATCATTTTCCATTTTTTTTCTTCTTTTTAGACAATGACATTTTTAGGAAACCTTATAAATGCATTTCTTTAATTGAATAATGATAAGGGTTTGAGCGGGAAAAAATTGTGAGGTAAAAATATGGTAGTGACAACTCAAATCTTAAAGAGTTCAATTCTAAAGAGTTCTATATAATTCTTTCAACTAAGAGTTCAATTCTAAAGAGTTCTATACAATTCTTTCAAGTATATACTTTAAAAAGTTTCATGGAAATATCTATACCTTTCTATGGAGTTCCATAACATACAAAGAAGTTCCATTTTATCTAAGGAGACATGGGCCCATTGAGGCATAACTAATTTGATATTGACATCTCTATTTTGATTGGTGGTCACTTTACCATGCATTTCGTGTGATCTTCTTCATTGGCATGATCTGTAATGTACCCATTAAGAGTTTGTTACATTTCAGAGATTAAAATACGTGGTCTAGAAAATTTTTAACTTTGCGTTGATGAAACGGGTTTTTAACTTTTAGTTTGATGAATTAAGTGATTTTAATGTTTTGAGACATTTTTTCTTCAAGAAGTAGGAATTGGAAGACTAACAACCGATAGTTTGACATTTTATTTGTTGAGTGATCCATATTTGATGGTTTAATGGTGTTGATCGGCTCTTGTGGAGTAATATACCCAATCTTAGAACAATACCAAATCATTGCTCCCCTAAGCATTTTATAATGTTCGTTCACCAAACCCAACTTCTTCCTGGTACAATCGAAAACTGTTGGGAATTGGTCACGTAACCTGCCTCCATCAACCCATAAGTCGTTCCAGAACTGCACAGAATTCCCAATACCAAACACTCAAAACACTCCTGAAACCGCACGTCGTACTTTAAGAATTTCTAATCCACTTGAGTTATAACTTTCCACACACCCAAGATCCACTTTTTACATGGGATAAAAGTGTTGTTTGTCCTCCCCATGTATAGCTTCCACCACTTTGGCCCAAAGTTGATCCCTAGAGTTCTTAAAGACGCTACCACCATTTTGACAACAAAGCTAGGTTAAGCTCCTTTATACTCTTTTAAATATAAGAATTTGATGCCACCAAACGGTTACTCAACCTCTAATGATCTGATTACACGTGTCCTAAAAAATCATTTCCTGCCTTCCCCCAATAAAAAGCCAGATGTCACTCAGTATTCACAATTCTGTTAAATCAAACCACCATAACCGTCATCTTCTCTCACCTGCAACACTCAGTCCACAATTGTTAGGTGTTCAAAGCTCCATCATCTTCTCAACTTGTATGAAATCTACCATCTGTTTATATTTTTCATGCTATAATCGATTTATTTATCTAATTCTATCTGTATCTGTCTATCGTAAGGTGTTTAGCGTACTGTATATATCACTGAATGATGTTGTTTTACACTTCAGTTAAAGTTTGTTAGTTTAGTTTTACAATTAATAAGAATTTTAGATTAGAGTTAATTGCTAAAATCGTCCCTGAGGTTTGGCCACGTTTGCCATTTTCGTCCAAAATGAACTTTTTTTTACCATTTTACCCCTCACGTTTGTAACTTGTTGTCATTTTCATCCAGATGCCTAACCAAGTTACTTTATACCGTCTGATGGGGTATTTTTGAAATTTCTCAATTATAAGAGGGTAACTTGTAAATTATCTTCTAGATATTATATATCAGTCTTTTAGAACAATCCTTCTTCATAAAACTCATTTACAGAGACATAAAAAACCCTAAATCCTTCCCTTTCTTCTTCATCTCGTTCTTCATGAATCAAGACATGGTTGTATTTAATTGCAAACCAAATACACATGATACCAAAAGACGGATCATTACATTATATTAACCAACTACCCTTTTTATGACAATTTTTCAACGACAGATGTAATACATCACCACAAACAACCAGGTGCAGCCTAGAAGTATTTTCATCACCCTGTTCTGTCGAGCCAATGTTCTTGCATGTTGATCCTTAAACTGATCTTGTATGCCATCTCTCTTGCATTTTCTTCATGCCTTCTTATTGTGTCCAACAATGCAAGTATCATCACAGCAGGGTTTTGGTTCATTGGAGGTTCAACCCTACTCACAAAACCACAGTCCGTCCCTACAATTCGTACAACATGAATTATGCGATATTTGATTTTGCAACTAAACCCTAATAATAACACATATACATACCACTCTATTACAGCAATGGAATCGACGAGCAGGGTTTTGGGAGGTCCACGATGTTTTTATGATGGTCTGAGCACCACAATTACATACAACCATGTCTTGATTCATGAAGAACGAGATGAAGAAGAAAGGGGGAAGATTTAGGGTTTTTTATGTCTCTCTAAATGGGTTTTATGAAGAAGGATTATTCTAAAAGACTGATATATAATATCTAGAAGATAATTTACAAATTACCCCCTTATAATTGAGAAATTTCAAAAATACCCTATCAGACGGTATAAAGTAACTTGGTTAGGCATTTGGATGAAAATGGCAACAAGTTACAAATGTGAGGGGCAAAATGGTACAAGAAGTTCATTTTGGACGAAAATGGCAAACGTGCCCAAACCTCAGGGACGATTTTGGAAATTAACTCTTTAGATTATTAAATAGATCATGTATTGATCTACGGTATAAACATTCAATGGTAAGTCTAAAGAGTTTGATGATCTACGGTATAAACATTGTTTCTCATATGTATCTTATAATTTTTAGTATCTTGATGTTATGTTGTGCATTCTTTATGTTTGATCTGCATTCAATTTGACACCGACAGTGTTCAATTCATCTTTCCACCTGCTAATGTTATATGAGGGTTCTAGAGTTCAGTTAAAGATTGTTTGAAGCTCATTGATATTCTTTGTGTTTCTGCACTCATTTGTCATTATTTTGCTGATAAATCCTACTGTTCTCATCGTTGTTCATTGTTTATCGTTTAGATTCTTCGGTTTTTGTGAAATCGTTACGGATTTTACTTTAATCGACGTTTTTAGCTTTACGTTTGTACTGGCGATTTTCTAAATTAGTCTAGTAATCGTTGAATTCGTTGTTTCGTAGTTTTGTTCAGGTAATAATAATAATAATAATAATAATAATAATAATAATAATAATAATAATAATAATAATAATAATAATCGATGATGAACACTTGAAGATCCTGAATCGATTTATTTGTTTTGCAATTCAGTTTGTTTTTGCTGCTCATCATTTTTTTCTTTTGAATCTTCGAGTTTTGTGAAATTGTTTCGAGTTCTACTTTAATCGACGTTTTTAGGTTTTGTTTTAGTGAGAAACTGTACTGTTCTCATTTCTGTTCATTATTCATTGTTTAGACTGTTCGTTTTTTTGTGAAATTGTTACGAATCAGTTTTTAATCGGCGTTTTTTGGTTTTGTTTTGTTATAGAGGTTTGCTAAATTAGTCTAGCGAGTAACGATTGTTGAATTCTTTTGAAGTTGTTAAAAATAATAATAATACATTTTCTATTGCAATTCTATTATATTCTTATAGTTTGTTTCGTCTCTGTTTCATGTGAGATGCTGGATGATGGGCTTATATATTGGTCTACAAATGGGCTTATGAAGACTCAATGGGCTTATCAATTGGACTGAAGCATGAAGACTCTCGAAGAGTTATGAAGACTCCGGGTCTGGGTTCGTGAACCGACTTTACTTTCACTTGGCATCTCAGTTTCATCTTTGTGCTTTCTCTCTCTCTTGTTTAGAAGATTTAGGGTTTGTGAGAGAATTACTCCGATTCTCTTTTCAGTTGTTGATTCCTGTATATTGTCTATACAGATTATCATTGTGAGAGTGAGTTCTTTGTAGTTCATTGTATTTCGGATTCGTTCTGATTTTTAGAATTAATAAAATCTTGCATTTCTGTTCTTGATACCAGTTATTTGACATGGTATCAGAGCTTTATTAGCTCTTGTGGTCTAGTTGTGGTTAGGGTTTCGTTCCACTTTGGTTTCCGCTGTAATTCTGGGTAGATCTGGTGTTGCCATTTTCAGATCTGTAAAGTTTGTGCAGTCTCGGAATCTGTGCAGTATTCTTTGAAGATCTCTTCTCTTAGGGTTTGGTTTGTGTCAGATATGTCTAGATCTGAGGAGTTACGAGAAGATCTAAGGAGGTTGGTGGTTCGTATAGTCTACCAGTTCCAGATTGTGGTGCATCGTTCTTGTATCTGTGAGAAAACTGTTAAACACCAGTTCTTGAAGTGCGTGTATAGTGAAGGAATTTGGGATTCTTGAAGGATTGGAACCCTCATCTAGGGTTTGTGGTTCTGTTGCAGTGATTCGTGTTGGTCTTTGTAACCCTAGAAGGTTATAAAGCAAACTGACCGAATCTGTCTAGCTGTTGGTCTTCTAATCAGTTCTTGTAGCCCTAAGTGAAGGCTGCAAGTCTGATTTGCAGGATTTATACGCACCCCCTGGTGAGTTCGTTCCTTGATTTAGTTCCTTTTATATTTCTGTTCTTGCATTAGGAATTTTGTTTGCCGGACTAGTCGGGCCGTTGTTGATTGGGACACAGGAAGGGTACATCCTGTTGCATTTTAGTTGTTATCTGTTTGTGGCTTGATTCTTGCTTTGTTTGTTATTTGTTTCCTGTTTTGGTTGCTATTTGTTTTTAGTTGTTGTTGCTGATCTTTAGATTGTGTCTAGTCGGCTCCCTTGATAAGGCTTGCAGATGCACCTTGAGTGATGACCCTCTGATCTGGTCCCTGTCAAGGTTTCGCCCTTTTTAGGATCTGTGATTGTTGTGATTCTTTAGTGTTATTGTTGCAATTCTCTGGTTGTTGTTCTCGTTGTTACTTGATTTGGTGTTACAATGGTTGATGGTCCTGTTGTCACAAGTGGTGGTTCTGGTCCTAATGATCCACCACCTGAGACTCTTGTGAGTAAGCTTGATGCAAGTGACCCATTATACTTGCATCTGTCTGATTCCAGTAACTTGACTATTGTTTCTATTAAACTTAAAGGTTCTGAGAATTACACAATTTGGTCTAATGCTATGCAACTTGCTTTACAAGTAAAAAAATAAATGGGGATTTATTGACAAAAGTTGTGTTAAATCTGAAACAAATGAGATTCTTGCTAGGCAATGGGATAGGTGTAACTCTATAGTTTTAACTTGGATCTTGAATTCAGTTAGTGAAGAGTTATATATGGGTAATGTCTTTTCTAAATTGGCTAGTGATGTTTGGTTAGATTTGAAGGAAACTTATAACAAGGTTGATGGATTTGTCGTGTTTGATTTGTATCAGAAAATTAACTCATTTAGTCAAAATGGATCTAGTGTATCTGATTACTATCAAAAGTTGAATGTTATGTGGGGTCAGTTAGATCAGATTTTGCAATTGCCTTCCTGTTCGTGTAATGCTGCTAAGGAGTTCAATGATTTTAATCATATGATAAAATTAATGCAGTTTTTAATGGGGTTGGATAATGTGTATCAAGGAGTTAGAACTAATCTTTTGATGAAAGAAACGTTACCAACTGTTAAAGAGGCTTTTGCTGTAGTGTCTAGAGAGGAATCTCATAGAAACTATAGTTGTGGTAATAAGAAAAATCCAAACATGTCTTTTGTTTCTAAAGTTAGTCCACTTGTTGAGTTTAAGAAAACTAATAAAGCTTTAAATCAAAATCTAAAATGTACTCATTGTAATAAGGTTGGGCATACAATAGAGAAGTGTTTTGAGATTATTGGGTATCCTTCTTGGTTGAAACCACCAAGAGGGAATTCGGGAAAGAAGAATAGTTCTACTAATAGTTCTAAAATTGAAGAGTCAAGTGTTCCTATTACTGCTTTGACTTCTGATCAGTTGACTAAATTGCTGAGTTTGATTAATGACAGAATACCTGAATCATCACAGAGCTGTAATGTTTCAGGTGGGTTGTTTTGCTCAACTGTGTTTAGCAGTTCTGTTTTTTCTTTTGGTTGTGATGTGAGTAAAGGTTTGGGTTGGATAATAGATTCAGGGGCTAATAATCACATGGTAAAATCTGAAACAAATTTAACTAATTACATTGATGTTTCCAATCTTAAAATTCAAGTAATTCATCCTAATGGTACAAATGCTTATGTAACTAAAATTGGAACTTTTAAATTGGCTGATGGTGTGATTTTACATGATGTTTTTGTTGTCCCTAAATATAGTGTTAACCTAATTTCTGTACATAAGTTAGCCAGGGATAATAAGTTGTTTGTTGGATTTAACAGGGAAAATCCTGGTGATTGGTAATAAACTTCAAGGTTTATATATGTGTGGTAATGCTGTTGTGTCTAATCTGTCTATCTTTAATGCTTCTGTGTATAAACTGTGGCACTCTAGATTAGGACACCCTGCTGATCAAGCTATTAAAATGCTTAAAGATACTTTAAACATTTCAACTGAGGTTGATCATGGCCCTTGTGATGTATGTCATAGGGCTAAGCAGCATAGGGAACCCTTTCCTTTGAGTGAACATAAGAGTTATCAGTTGGGAGTGCTGGTTCACTTAGATGTATGGGGTCCTTATAGGGTTGCTAGTAGGGAAGGTCACAAGTATTTCTTGACTATTGTCGATGACTATTCCCAGGCTGTTTGGGTTTGTCTTATGAAAGATAAAACTGAAGTTTTTGTTAATATGAGACATTTTGTTAACATTGTCAAAACTCAATTTATACAAACAGTGAAATGTTTTAGAAGCGATAATGGTTCAGAATTTGTAAACAATCAAATGAGTCAGTTTTGTAGTCAGTTGGGAATAGTTCATCAAACTTCGTGTGCCTATACTCCTCAACAAAATGGAATTGTTGAAAGAAAGCATAGGCACTTGCTGAATGTTACTAGAGCTTTACTATTCCAAAGTACTTTACCTGTTAGGTTTTGGCATGAATGTGTTCTAACTGCTGCCTATCTTATTAATAGGACTCCATCCTCTGTACTTGCTGGAAAGACATCGTATGAATTAGTTTATAAGTTTAAACCCTTCTTTAATCATCTTAAAGTGTTTGGGTGCTTGTGTTTTCATACTGTTTTAAATGAAACTTATAAATTGAATAGTAGAGTAGAAAAATGTGTCTTTATAGGATATTCACTTGAAAAAAAAGGGTATAAACTTTTTAGTCTTGATTCAAAGTCTATTATTTTTTCAAGGGATGTGAAGTTTTATGAAACAATCTTTCCATTTAAGGATCAATTTGTTTTTAACAATTATGATTCAAATCCTATTAAAGACATTAATGCTCTCAATTTTGTTGACGTATATGAAAACTCAGAGCCCAAACCTTTTCAAACTGTGGAGGATCCCTATGATGAGAGAAGGGGTCAAGGTGAGACTGATGTGAGAACACCAGGAGTTCAGCAATCAGCGAGTCTTGATACCTCTAATGTTGAGACTAGTACTCAGCAGTCTGATGAGGTTCAAGAGTCTTCTGATAGGGCAGAACCGGTGAGTATTACAGATGAAGTCCGAATTCCTTCTGAGGGTGACACAGTGGGTTCTGAGACATCTCTTCTTCCTAGGAGGTCCTCTAGGACTCCTAATTTACCAAAGCATTTAAATGATTTTGTTTTAGAATGGAAGGTTAAATATGGGATTGAAAGAGTTGTTAATTTTTTAAACTTTCGTGTGATAATAAATGTTTTGCCTCTGTTCTTTCTAAAGCTGTCGAACCTAAGAACTTTAACGAGGCTGTTCAAGATCCCAACTGGGTTTCTGCAATGAATGATGAAATTCAAGCTTTGCATAGAAATCACACTTGGGATGTTGTTGACAGACCTAAGAATAGAAGTATTGTAGGGTGTAAATGGATTTATAAAATTAAGTATAAATCTAATGGTGAAGTAGAAAGATTTAAGGCAAGGCTTGTTGCTAAAGGATTTAGCCAAAAAGAGGGAATTGATTATGAAGAAACTTTCTCTCCTGTGGTTAAACTGGTAACTATTAGATGTATTATCGCATTGGCTGTTCAAAACAATTGGAACTTGTATCAATTAGACGTTAATAATGCGTTTTTATATGGTGATCTAAATGAGGAAGTTTATATGTCATTACCTGAAGGTTATCAGTCTAATGATTTGTCCAAAGTGTGTAAACTTAATAACTCTTTGTATGGGCTTAAGCAAGCCCCTAGAATGTGGAATGAAAAATTGGTTAATGTTTTACTTAGCATTGATTTTATACAAAGCAAGTGTGATACTTCTTTGTTTGTTAAAAATAAAAATGGTATCTTTGTTGTTTTACTTGTATATGTGGATGATATTGTTGTTACAGGTAATTCATTGACTGAGATAGAAAATATTAAGCAAAGCTTAGAAACGAAATTTTTGATCAAAGATCTTGGTTTGTTGCAATATTTCTTAGGCATAGAAGTGTTGTCTTGTGATGATGGTATTTGTATATCACAAAGAAAATATTGTACTGATCTTTTGTCAGAGTACGGTATGTTAGGTTGCAAGCCGGTTAATATACCTATTGACCAAAGTCATGTGGTTAATAATTTGTTTAACATTAATTCTGGTCCTTTAAAAAATATTACTGGTTATCAACAGTTGGTAGGAAAATTAATTAATTTATCCCATACTTGACCTGATATCTCATATGCAGTACGTGTTCTTAGTCAGTTTATGCATAGTCCTACTGAAGGACATTTGAAACTTGCTTTTCACTTATTGAGATATCTTAAATCTGCCCCAGGAAAAGGTCTTTTGTTTAGTAAGTGTAGTTCGTTAATCTGTCTGGTTTTGCTGATTCTGACTGGGCTAAGTGTCTAGTTACTCGAAAGTCAGTTACAGGTTTTTGTATCTTCTTGGGTAATTGTTTAGTATCGTGGAAAAGTAAGAAACAAAGTACAGTGTCAGGGTCTTCAGCTGAGGCTGAATTCAGGTCGATGTGTGCTGCTGCATGTGAGTTAATTTGGTTGAAAATTTTGTTGGGAGAGTTACAAATTAAAATTGATATACCTATCAACTTGTATTGTGATAATAATGTTGTTATGTCTATAGCAGCAAATCCAGTATTTCACGATAGGACCAAACATTTTGAATTGGATTTATTTTTCTTAAGAGAGTTGATTTCGAAAGGTGTTTTGAAATGTATTGGTATTGAGTCCGCAAATCAAGTTACGGACATATTTACTAAAGGAGTGTTGGTCAAAATACATCAAGTTCTTTGTAAGAAATTGAAACTTTTTGATCTGTTTAACTAATAGAATTGTGGGGGGGGGGGGTGTTAAAAATAATAATAATAATACATTTTCTATTGCAATTCTATTATATTCTTATAGTTTATTTCGTCTCTGTTTCATGTGAGATGCTGGATGATGGGCTTATATATTGGTCTACAAATGGGCTTATGAAGACTCAATGGGCTTATCAATTGGACTAAAGCATGAAGACTCTCGAAGAGTTATGAAGACTCAGGGTAACCTGGATGTTGTTATGCAATCTGGATAAGTATAAAAGAGTCTCTTGGTTCGTGAACCGACTTTACTTTCACTTGGCATCTCAGTTTCATCTTTGTGTTTTCTCTCTCTCTTGTTTAGACGATTTAGGGTTTGTGAGAGAATTACTCTGATTCTCTTTTCAGTTGTTGATTCCTGTATATTGTCTATACAGATTATCATATTGATAATCTGTTTGTGAGAAGAGTTATGAGAGTGAGTTCTTTGTAATTCGTTGTATTTCGGATTCGTTCTAATTTTTAGAATTAATAAAATCTTGCATTTCTGTTCTTGATACCAGTTATTTGACAGAAGTTTGATCCAGACTGTTGAATTATTTTGGTGAAAAATCATACGTTCTGATTGATGTTTATCGTTCATCCTTTAAATTCTTCGGTTTGTGTGGAATTGATTGAAATTCGAATCTGATTTTAATTGAGGTTTTTAGGTTTAGGTTTGTTACGGAGGGTTAGTAATTAGTCTAGCGATTGTTGATGAAGTTTGATAGTCTTGTTCTGTTAATTTGATCCGAATGATTGAAGAGTTTTGGTGAGAAATCGTACTCTTCTGAGTTCCGATTGTTGTTCATCGTTTAGATTCTTCGGTTTTTGCGAAATTGTAACGAGTCCGTTTTTAATGGATGTTTTTAGGTTTAAGTTTGCTGTGGCGATTATTGATTTTGTATGAAGTTTGATAGTTTTGTTCAGGTGATAATAATCAACGATGAAGCTAGTTCCGTTATTTTGAATTTTTGATCCAAACGTTATTTTGAATTTTTGATCCAAACGTTATTTTGAATTTTTGATCCAAGCTAGTGATTGTTGTCTTCATTTGAAGTTAAATAGTTTTGTCCAGGTAATAATGGTTATGAAGGTAGTTCTGTTATTTTGATCCGAACAAGTGAAGATCCTAAATCGGTTTATTCATTTTGCAATCCAGTTTGATGAAAAAGCTTATAATGTGTGTGTGTCCAGTTTGTTTTTGCTGTTCATCATTTACCTTTAGAATCTTCTGTTTTGTGAAATGTTTCGAATCCTCTTTTAATCGACGTTTGAGTCTAGCGATTGTTGACTTCCGGGATGAGCATTTGGTACTGGGTACCGTTACCGTACCGGTACCGAATTTCCCGTACCGAATTTTTTCTGTACCGGTACCCACTTTTTGGCATTTTCGGTATCGGTACCGGTTCGGTACGGTACGGTACCGGTAAAATACCGAATTCTACCTTCAAATAACGTTACCGTACCGGTACCATACCGAATATTTTGGTACCGGTACCCAATTTTGACGAATTTCGGTACCGGTACCACGCTCATCCCTACTTGATAGTTTTGATCCAAACAGTTTAAAATTTGAAGATTCGTGATCATTTATTTTTTATTGCAATTAAGTTGCTTGCAGTTTGTAAATTTTTTAATGTGATTGACGAGGAAGCTCTTAATGTGTCCATTTTGTTATTTCTGCTTTGATTCAAATTTAGGTCGGTATGATATCTCCAAGTAAATTGAGGATGAAGTTGATGGGCCAGAGGAAGAAAGATGGAGGATCAAAAAACAATTCAGCAAGAACATCTCCTTCTAAACTTGAAGATACCGAGTTTGTGAACAGCAGTTTGTTAGCTTCAAACTCCGGAGTGTTTGATGAGGAAGGTATGTGTTTAAAATTTCTGTTCAAAACAGTAATTTTTTATCTAATGAATGTTATTTGATGTCATCTTTTAGCTTTTGGTAAAGTGTAATTTATAGGCCAAAGATAAAACTTTTACGAGTGTAAATTCTTACTGTTTTTTGGCCCAATTAAAATTTGAATTTAAAGAACATTGACATATTTTTGCTTTAGCAAGTTTTTGAAAAGTGCATCCAAACACCCCATACCAATTTGGACCATCTTGGATTGATGTTGATCTTTAGCTTTTGGTAAAGTATATTTCATAAGACAAAGATGAGCTTTTATGAGTGTAAATTCCTATAAACTGAATATAAAGAACAATGACATTAACATATGCTTAGCATGTTTTCGATTGTGATTATGGATTTGTGGGCCCTAAAACTGCAGTGTCTAGCATGGGAATTTCATCAGTCACATTCGATAACCCGCAAGTTGATCCGGGTCGTGTGAAACCGCACCAATTTCAGAAGATGGATACTAGTAATTCAAGATCGGTTCATCCAATAAGATCATTAGAAGACGAGAATCTCGATTATGACAGTAATACTAGCTCATCCAGCTTTGAGTTTCAAAAAAGCGAGCGGTTGACACATAATGCTTTTTCAAGATCCCTGTTGCGACCGATGTCTTCAAAATGGAATGATGCTGAAAAGTGGATAATAAATCGGCAAAATATGCATAATCATAATCCGAAAAACACTATGCAAACCCGAGTGAACCGAGGGGCCTTAAATACCGTAAATGGGATTAAAAGTTCTACTACCGAGTCTGTTAGTTCCATTAAACGCGTTGACTTTTGTCAACCCACACTACAAACAGAGAAGTTTTCATTTATACCCTCTGAGCCACCACATCGCTCTGTTTCTGAAGGGAACGAGTCAATCGATCAATTTCTTGAAAGTAAAGATCTAAAAGAAATCGACACCAGGGTGCCGTCATGTGGACATAATGTAAATGAAGATAAAACGGGTATTAGTTATTATAATGTTATATATAAGTTAATTAGATCTTTTATTTAATAATTATAACAAAGTAACATGTAAAGAAAAATATGATAGGAATACAAAAGTTATTATTATTAATATATCATTTAAATACTACAAAATAATCTATACTATATAGGTTGAAGAGATTAAACTAAATAATATTTTATAGGAGATTATCTATAATTAATTAGAAGATATTAAACTAAATGATAATTATCATAGAGTATATGGTCTAATATTATGACAAGTGTCCCAAACATAGTTTCTTTTATCATATAGTATAGATTTGTTTTTTTTTTTTGTTTTATTAGTAAATTTTGATTAAAAATAATCAAACCATTTTAAACGAAAAAATGACTTGTAATAAAAATCGGTGGATGAAATTAGTTAAACATGGATGGGCTTATTTATTGTTTTGATCCATCAATTTAAAAATTGTATCCCATTAGTAATCCATGGCGCAAGATTTATTATTTATATTATTATTATTTTTCATGATAATATTTACTATTTACTAATATATTTCAAAAGTGAATAAAGTGTCAAGACCCGTGTAAATTCAGCTAAAAAATTTAGTATTCTAGAATATTCCGGAGCCATCTAGTCGTTTCAAGAGTTACCCGGAAGACTCCGAAACAAACTATATTTTTTCAAAAACTTGGGGAAATAAGAAACATTATATTCCAAACCAAGAAAGGCCTAGAAAATCTTGGAAATGGTTGGTAAAAATACCCATAAAAATATGCCATGGAAGCCTTTTTTTTTTTTTTGGATAAAGGGCATCGCTCGGCAAACTAGCCATGAAAGGCTTTGTTACCACTTGTCACAGAGTTAGTTTCTCAACTCGCGTGCGGCTTAGATCATCGTCTAAGTAAGCTTTGTTGACTTAGTGTCTTTGGGTTTTAGTAGCAAAAGTTGTTAAAATGAACGTTGGATCACAAGAAAGTTACTTGTAATACTTAATCACAAGTATACAGATAATATGCTTTGTATTATCAATGAAAGCTTACAGGAGAGTAGTAAGTCTACAAGTGTTTGGGAATGTCTCAAGTGACACCCTAACATCCATATTTATATTAGTGGTTGCCTTTCTAGAGTGTTCTAGACTTTACAAAAGATCTAGTATATAATATCTAGAAATTTTGTAAAATATCAATATATTTGTATAGAATACTTTCTATACAATCCAAGTTGTATGTGGTTTTATGTTCTTAGCCTTTAGACGATATTAGACTAGTTATATGATTATCTTTATTACCATAGTTTAGACTCTAGAGTCTAGAGGGCCACTCTATATATACAAGTTCAAGTAACTCTCTCATTACACAATCAACATACAACACCTTTCATAATAGTTTCGACTATGATGATTTTGATGATGGATCAAACTAATAACTTAAAAAAAAGAAAGTCAAGCTAAAAATAAAACGATCAAAAGTGACCAAAAGTGCTTTTTATGTATAAAACCTTCTAGTTACTATTGAAATGATACAATAATGTACCACACACTTAATTGATTCAGCCCATACTCAATCAACCATATATCAATTCAACCCATACCCAACCAACCCTACTCGTCTTTTTACAATTTCAGCCTTCCTGGTCAACTGAATGAATATCTTTTGTGTCCAAGTTATACAATGATAAAGTCATATGACTCATATCATGCATATTGGAAGCAAATATTGCTATAGATGAGAATGGGATGTATTTGAGATGTGTATTTGTATTCTCATTTTCATGCCTGATTGTAAAATTGTGTACAATGCTCGTCCTATACATGCCAGGTATCCGTCGGTTATAGTACCATTCGCATATTTTGAACGAAAAATCAGGAGGAGTTGGACTCTCAAATCCAATTTTTTACTCTAAAAAAATCGGATTTTTTATTTTTTTTTTGTAAAGTAACACTACGAAGAGGGGGGGGGGACCCATGAGAAGCTCCGCCACTTATTACCTATCAGGTATACCCGTTAGTTTGTTAAAAAATTGTAAATGTTTCCAAATACATCTCTTACTATTTTAAATTTTATACAGTTTTATATATTTTTTTGAACGATAAGGAATGACGTGTCAACCACCGTGACGCTGGACGCTGTGGCCAAGGTCAACTACTCGACCGCCGCCAGCCCCTTGGCTCTCCCTAGATGCGCGGAAACCCGGCCTCCCCCGCCCGAGGCACGACAGTGGAATAATCGGTAAAACCTCGCCTCCCATCCAAGTCGAACCGGCACCACCCATATTCGCTCTTCACCTGGATGTCGCAGAAAATAATGAGAGTGGGAATCGAACATGGGTCACAAAAAAACACCAATTTATTCCCCAACCACTCCACCACTACCTTATTGGCTTTATACAGTTTTATATCCAAGAAGATTAGAAATGTAAAAACTAAAAATTAGTGAATTAGTATCTATCATCACCCAATAATAAATGTAAAATAGAAATTAAATGTTTACAAGTATAGATCAACTGATCAAGTAAAAAGGTATGTATCCTTATACATGGCAAAGAGGAGCCTTGAACCTAGACCCTTAACCAACTTAACGGGTAAGTATTTACACATAAACCCTTATCTAACGTTTACAGACTAACCCATTAACCCGATTAGAGCGTAACAATCACCAATCTAAACGTACTAGGCCATTTCATTACTGGATTCAAAGTTACTTCTTTATGAACTAATCCAGTTAGAAATCATTCAGGGACGTTCAGGGCCCGCTCTCCTTGTGGGCCCGATTTTTTTAATTATATATTTTAAGCTTTTTTAGATATATTTTTTTGAAAGTTACTTAGGGGCCATTTTTTCCACTCTCCGGCCTTGGATTGGATTTCGGGGATTCTTGGGGATTCTCTGGGACGGAACTGGAATCAGTTCCTAAGGGTGAAAACGGTCAAACTAAACCCAATTCTCCAGAAACACAGGAACGAAACTCTCTCTAGGACTTCAAACCACACGCATGGGCGGACCTAGCCTTTGGCCAGGGTGGGCGGCCGCACCCCTCGAAAAAAAAATTAGTGTATATTTTAGGTAAAAAACCCAATCGCACCCCTTAAAAAATATGGTTAAACACCTCATCCGCACCCCAGCAAAAAGTTTCTGGGTCCGACCACACGAGAACCGAATCCCTCAACCCCTTAAAGTGCATAAAGATCATATAGTACGTACCGCCATAGAAGCACAATGCACAATGCACGGGTTTTTTTTAAAGATACGACGTTTTTAGTATTTAATATACAAAATTACATTTATTTAGGATATAATTTTTTTATTAGTCGGTAGATTTTTTAACCCCACTATATACGGGTTTTTTAAAGATACGACGTTTTTAGTATTTAATATACAAAAATACATTTATTTAATCTGTGTAATACACATGGTTTTTAAAGATATAACTCTTTTTATATCTATTCAACACGTGTAATATACGAGGTTTTTAAGAATGTAATTTTTTATTATTTGGTAGATTTACTCAACCCGATTATACGTGAGTTTTTTTAAAGATACGACGTTTTTAGTATTTAGTATACAAAATTACATTTATTTATTCTGTGTAATACACATGGTTTTTAAAGATATAACTTTTTTTATTATTTGATATATAAAATTACATTTATTTAACCCGTACAATATACAAGGTTCATAAAGATATAAGTTTTTATTATTTAATATATAAAATTACATTTATTCAACCCGTGTAATACACGAGGTTCTAACCTAGTTTTTTTATATATATTTAATGTATGAAACATTGAAATGCACCTTGTTGTTGTTGTAGTTGTCGTTGGCGTATAACATAAGCTCTGCCAAATCGCTTTTCTCCATTAACATTCTGTTGATGATCTTCTCGCCCTCTCTCATCACTTCCAACATGAACCACCGACTCATTGATTCCACACCCTTGAACCACAGCGACCGCCTCACTTTCAACATGAACCATATCACTACCTGCAGCCAACGGCTCACTTTCAACTCGAACCATATCATCACCTGCAGTCGACTTTTCAATTACAAATCCTCCGCAAGTAACTTGCTTAGTTGCATACGCTTGTTTTCCAACCAATCTTCGCTTACTTTCAACGAGCGTTGAAAGCGAAAGCAAAGGCCATTCTTCAGCCGATAGATCCATTAATACAATGAATGAAGAATAATATTGTAAGTGGTAATGCTATTTCGATTGAATGATTAACATGGTATTTGGTGTATGTTATATATATAAGTACTGTGGTATCCTAAATCGATACACACTCAAACTCAAATTAAGTTATTAGATAATGATAAACAATAAGATAAATATAATATCAAATAATATATCTATCAATATTATTCTTATTAATATATCTATTAATATTATTCTTATTGTTTTTATTATTTTTCATGATACAAATTAAAACGATTCATTTAAACCGGGTGGGTTTTCCTTTTCAAAATCGAATTTGTTTAGACCATGCGTAATGGACAATATTCATTCTTGGGCGTTTTGCGCCATGTGGCAGCCCAATGGGCATTATTGGGCGTTTTCTAAAATGGGTGTAGTGGGGATGTGGGGATTGTGGGGCAATATGTTGGTAATAAAATAAAATAAACATTTAAAAAATCTTATTGGCCAAATAATAGAAGCTGAAATGTGATTGGACAACAAAAACCCCCATTAGGTGTGATTTAAAAAACGACATATCCAAAAACGCCCCAAACACGCCCATGCGTAGTGGTATGTGGGCGATATTAGGCGTGATTGAGCACAAAAAACGCCCAAAAGGGCAACCACTACGGGTGGTCTTATAACAATTAAAATCTTATATTAATAAAAGACTCAGTTAGTGCTAAATGACAATCTCTCTTTCAACCTTAATATTTTACCTTTATTTTATTTAAAAATATTTTTGTTATCCTTATTATTATAATTATTATTATTATTAATTATTATTATATTATATTCTCTCCTTCAACCTTAATAGTAATTATGATGAGGATTATGATAATGATATGATATTGCTTCAAGCTTCCTTACTTACTTCCGTTTAATTGATTTTTATTGCTTTTAAATGATTTATGGATATCCCTATTATTTAACTATGGGTGTTATATCTATTTATTTTAGCAAAAACAACGAACTACTAACCCTTGAGTTATTGATTTTTTATTTGTTTTATTGGACAAACTTTTGGCTTTGTGAATTATCACTAATTTCATTTATTTGTTATTCTTTAAAATGTTTAGTAATTTAATTATTTCAACATAAATTGGTTTTTGAGTTAATAAGGGAAACAAGAAACATAATATTCCTATGGTTTTCTACTCTGATTTGATCTGATTAGGTTCTCATTTTAAGCTTATCTATTAAATATTTATTTATTAAGTATAAATAAATTGCTGCGAAATATTCTCAATTCAAAATATTCTAAAATGTAAAAAATGAAACCATACACAAAAATTAATCCTGGGTGGATGGTGAAAGTGTGAATTAATCTTGTATATTCTAAGCTTATTATTATGTAATGTTTTTTAGTTATTAAATAAAAGTGTGAACTAATCATGTATATTTTATCTTTATTTACTTAGTAATTTAGGGGTGTAAATGAGTTGGGCCGAGCCCGACTAGGCCCGAGCTTGGCTCGTGATATTTTTATGAATCTCAAGCTTGAGTTCGGCTCGCGAGCAAAACCCAAAGCTCAAGCTCGGCTCGACTTAGCTCGAGCTATTTTGAGAACCTCAAACGATCTAAAAGCTCGACTCAAGCTCACTTTAATATCGTTTAAATGAGCTAAAGCTCAGCTCGAGCTCGTTTTATGGGCCTAAATTGAAACCCACTTGGACTTTTTAGAAGTGGGTTTAAATGGGTTATAAAGAATCATCATTATCATTAATTATATAACATGTAAAAAAACCAAAATTTCTTTGGGTTCGTTTAAGCTTACGAGTCTAAATGAGTTTTGTATTTCAGACTCGATAACTAAACGAGCTTTGTATTTCAGGCTCGATAACTAAACAAGCTCTATTTCAGGCTTGATCTCGGGCTCGAGCTTGTTAAAACTCGGCTTGTTCGAACTTTTAACCAATTCGATCACGAATAGCTCTCGAAACTCTGGGCTTGTTTACACCCTTAGTTAGTATATTTCCAAAAGTAACAATATTATTTGTATCAAAAGTTTGAATGGTGAATAATGAGTATAATATAGGTTAAAGGATGTGGTGAATGGTGGTGATGTGACGCTTTTAACTACACAAAGACCCTTTTAACTACTAACAATTACAGACTAACCCATTGACCCAATTTGACCGTTAAGTACAATCATGGAAGCACAATGCCCATAGTAAAAGATAATTTACTGTATAGAAGAAGCAATAAGAAAGAAATACATACATCAGCTGCAACATTTTATCAAGAAATCTAAAGAGGAAAAACTTTCTTATGTTTAAAATAAAGCAAGAAACAGATATACAAAACTCCACATAACACTGCACTCGTAGAAACGACCCAACGGAATCTGTTCGGTTCATCGAAAACTTCATCTTCAAAGTTCATTCTGAATACAGCTGTCACTACTGCGAATACGGTTACCAAATGACAATCTCTCTTTCAACTTTAATATTTTACTTGTTATTTTATTTAAAAATATTTTTGTTATCCTTATTATTATAATAATAATTATTATTGTTAATTATTATTATATTATATTCTCTCCTTCAACCTTTTTTTAACGGTCAACTAAATCACCGGATAAGCATTCTGGGATCAGGGTCGGCCCAAGGGTAAGCCAAATGAGGCTTGGCCCTTGGGCCACCAAAACTGTAGAGCCTCACAATTTGATGAAACCATAGTCCATTTATAAAAGATTTAGGGTGTGGGTTGTCAACCAAAACTATAGTGTAGTGGTTTTGTGTATATATGGATGTTTGTGAGACCCGGGTTCGAATCCTTGGTTAACCATTTTTTTTCTTGTTTTTAAATTTTAACACAGTCTTTCAAATAATTACACTTGGGCCCTTCAAGTTTAACTTTCAATCACATACATTTTTTTGGAAAAAAAGCCACAAGATTTTACTTCACCTTAGGCCACCAAAATGGTTGAGTCGGCCCTGCCTGAGATGACCTCAATCGAGCAAATGCATCCCCTCCTCCATAACGGTCAGAGTTGGATGCATACCCGAGCCACCAAGCCACCAGTTCCGGGGAAAACCCGCCGCCCGAAAGTCCACTGCGGTAAAACCCGGTTCGGCTATGAGGATTATGATAATGATATGATATTGCTTCAAGCTTCCTTATTTACTTCCGTTATTGATTTTTTATTTGTTTTATTGGACAAACTTTTGGCTTTGTGAATTATCACTAATTTCATTTATTTGTTATTTTTTAAAATGTTTAGTAATTTAATTATTTCAACATAAATTGGTTTTTGAGTTAATAAGGGAAACAAGAAACAGAATATTCCTATGGTTTTCTACTCTGATTTGATCTGATTAGGTTTTCATTTTAAGCTTATCTATTAAATATTTATTTATCAAGTATAAATAAATTGCTGCGAAATTAAGCTTATCTATTAAATATTTATTTATCCAGTATAAATAAATTGCTGCGAAATATTCTCAATTCAAAATATTCTAAAATGTAAAAAATGAAACCATACACAAACAATTCAAAATATTCTAAAATGTAAAAAATGAAACCATACACAAAAATTAATCCTGGGTGGATGGTGAAAGTGTGAATTAATCTTGTATATTCTAAGCTTATTATTATGTAATGTTTTTTAGTTATTAAATAAAAGTGCGAACTAATCATGTATATTTTATCTTTATTACGAGTCAGGACTAATTATGTATATTTTATCTTTATTCCGAGCCCGACTAGGCCCGAGCTTGGCTCTTGATATTTTTATGAAGCTTGAGCTTGAGCCCGGCTCGCGAGCAAAACTCAAAGCTCAACCTCAGCTCAAATCAACTCCGAGTTATTTTGAGAACCTCAAATGACCTAAAAGCTTGACTCAAGCTCACTTCAATATTGCTTAAACGAGCCAAAGGTCGACTCGAGCTTGTTTTATAGGCCTAAATTGAAACCCACTTGGACTTTTTAGAAGTGGGTTTAAATGGGTAATAAAGAGTCATCATTATCATTAATTATATTATATGTACAAAAACTAAAATTTTCTTATGGTTCGTTTAAGCTTGCGAGTCTAAACGAACTTTGTATTTCAAACTCAAGCCAGGGCTCGATAACTAAACGAACTCTATTTTAGACTTGATCTTGGGCTCAGGCTCGCTAAAGCTCGGCTTGTTTGAACTTTTAACCAATTCGATCACGAGTAGCTCTCGAGACTCTCCAGTTAGTATATTTCCAAAAGTAACAATCTTATTTGTATCAAAAGTTTGAATGGTGAATAATGAGTATAATATAGGTTAAAGGATGTGTAATTATTTAACCGTTAAGTACAACCATAGAAGCACAATGCCCACAGTAAAAGATAATAACTGTATAGAAGAAGCAATAAGAAAGAAATACATACATAAGCTGCAACTTTTTATCAAGAAGTCTAAAGAGGAAAAACTTTCTTATGTTTAAAATAAAGCAAGAAACAGATATACAAAACTCCACATAACACTGCACTCATAGAAACGGCCCAATGGAATCTGTTCGGTTCATCGAAAACTTCATCTTCAAAGTTCATTCCGAATACAGTTGTCACTACTGCGAATACGGTTGCCAAAAAAGTAGCCGCCGTCAAAAGCAGCTCGAACTTAATCAGCTTATTCTGGACATTACCCTTGTTACCAAACATCATACAAAATCATTAGTCAAATACTAAAAAAACAGTTGCGATGGTTGAAGTTGATATCGAACATTTGCAAGAAAGAAGGAACATGTTGCTTACAAGTTTAGGGTAAAGTTCTTGTACAAATAATCTTAACATACTAAACATACAAATTGAAGGAAAACTCAAAAAGACAAGGTGGCATTTTTGTAATTATCAATAACTATCAAAGTTACTCTACAAATATACCTAAAAAACCTAACCATTCCCCCCACCCCCAAAAAAAACCTAAACCCCCCACCCCCAAAAACCTAAAAAAAACCTACCCCCCCCCACCCCCCAAAAACCTAAAAAAACCTAACCCCCCCCCACCCCCCAAAAACCTAAAAAAAAAACCTAACCCCCTCCCCCCCCCCACCCCCAAAAACCTAAAAAAACCTAACCCCCCCCCCCACCCCCACCCCCAAAAACCTAAAAAAACCTAACCCCCCCCCCCCCACCCAAGCTAAAATGCTAAAAACTAAACCCCCCAAAAAACCTAAAAAAAATCTAAAAAAATAAAAAAAAACACACAAATTATTTTTTTTATTTTTTTAACATTTTTTATTAAAAAATCGCTACTTTTAGTAGCAGCAAAAAAAAAAAAAATTTTTTTTTTTTTTTTTGCTAACGAAATGTAGCGATTTTTTAATAAAAAATGTTAAAAAAAAATTTGTGTTTTTTTAGGTATTTTTGGTTGTAACTTTGATAGTTGGTGGTAATTACAAAAATGCCACCTTGTCTTTTTGGGTTTTCCTTCAATTTGTATGTTTAGTATGTTAAGATTATTTGTATTTGATCTTTTGCCTACAAGTTTAATGTTGATCAGATCTTCGGTGTCATCAATATACTCCTTGAGCTGCAGTTGGATAATTTGAATGAGGTTATGTTTGAAATCAGTGGTCAAAAATGTTTCTTTAACAATTCAAACACATTTCCAACCTGTATTAAAACCGGACAAACCTCCCATTTTGCCACCTCTAGTTTACAAATTATAACTATGTTCAAACTTCGTTTTAAAAAGTGCGTCTGGGGTGCGAAGTAGAGGTGACAATCTTGACCCAAAGGCTTTCAAGTGGGTTACTTTTAAAATTATATGGGTTAGTTTGGGTAACATATTTTAACTAAACGGGTCACAACGGGTCAATTGAAATTCCATCTTGTTATTTACGGGTCAAAGCGGGTCGAGAACTTTAAAGAAATGGGTCGATGTGGGTCGACAACTTTAAAGAAATGGGTTTCGGATCGCAACGGGTTTTATGCCGACACGAGTTTCCGCACGGGACGGGTTTTAGGCCGACACGAGTTTCGGGTCGGGAGTTTCGTACCAATTCGACCCGTACCGTTTCGACGCGAACAGTTTCGACCGGTACCGTTTCGACCCGTACCGTTTCAACCAGTGCCGTTTCGACCAGTGCCGTTTCAACCCGTACCGTTTCGAATCGAACCGTTTCGAAGGCGTACCGTTTCAACGCGTACCGTTTTGACGCGGACCGTTTCAACGCGTACTGTTTCGACGCGTCCCGTTTCGAATCGAACCTTTTCGACACGAACCCGCTACTAATAACTGCATATCGATAGTAATTATATTCTCTGTTAATTGATTCGTTGACGATGCAAATCAACAGATTTAAGTAATTGTTGCATTTCAATAGACGTTTGTTTTCTCAATTTTACTCAATTTTCGATTGTAATTAGCAATTGATAGCATGTAATAACTGTAAATCAGTTGTAACTTGTAATCATGATTTCTGTTAATCAGTTCGTTGATGACGCAAATCAACAGAACGACTTAATTGTTTCATTTCTGTAGATGTTTTCTCAATTTTACTTCTGCACGTAGTAATTGCTAGTAATGCATATTAAATTATTAATAGTAATTGTTGCATTGACGAACCCATAGTAATTAATAGTAATTGTTGCATTGACGAACCCATAGGAACGAGCATGGCGTTCAACATGGATAGTCACTTAAAAAAAAACATTTTTTTAACCATCCCGACCCGACCTGAAACCCGTTATAACCCAAACCCGTTCCGACCCGAACCCGTTTTGACCCAAACCCGTTCCGACCCGAACCAAAACAACCCTTTTTTAATTGACCCGTTTTGACCCGAACCCGTTTCGACCTGAACCCGTTTTGACCCATGACCCGACCCGACCCAACCCGTTTGCCAGGTCTAGTGCGAAGCAATCAGAAAAACACAACTTTTGGATGTACATAGACTCATAGAGGAATGCCTCAAGCTCTCGCCTCGCGTTGCCTCAAAGTGTATCACGCTTTTTAAAACCAAGTATTGGAGCACGCTACTCCCCAAAATATCTAGTTTTACATGTTGTCGAAACTAATAATGTTATGCTTGTGATTAAATTGTGTTGATTTAGAATATTTGCATGAATGATGAGAAAAACAATTACAAAGGCAGTTTAAATGGTGCAATACATGTGGAGACCTCACCCCATTAATTTGCACCATTTCAAACCACTTGGAGCATCTTCAGAGACTATGATCATCTTGTTCGAGTACATAAGGAGCAGAGATGGGAAAGTGTATGATTCATGATTTCCCGGCATTATAAAGACATTTTAACGTGTACAGTTGATAGTTGCTTACAACCCGGCCGGGCCACCCGGCCTTGCATCTTGAAGATTACAGTGGTTTGATCATTCAAGGTTTCAGATGCATGCAACCCTTGCATCTTAAATCATGATGCATAAATAATGATAACACCATAGAACAAGCTGACATAATTAAAAAGAAACTATTATATATAAATCAAATCATGCTTAAGGTTTAAGAAAAAGTGATAATATGAACAATTCATTTAGTAGAACGAAGGAGAAAAAGTAAAGTGTTGATATGACTCATTTAGTAGGATCTAATTAATTAGCCACAACCATATCATCGATCTAATTCTTCTTGACAGCACGATCCACCATGTACGTCCAGATTGTAACATCATCTGGAACAACATGGTGGTGGCCTATTGGACCACCGTGTTGTTGTCGCTGGCGTATGACATAAGCTCTACCAAATCCTTTTCCTCCGTCTCTCGTCTCTGGTTCTCTCCCGTATCCTTGTCCTCCTCTCCCGTATCCTTGTGCTGCTGCCTCAACCGAGTCTTCACCGCTAGTTACCAGCTTACTGATACAGATGGTGTCACCACCTTTCACCTCATATTCTTGTTTCTTAACAGAACTCACCCGCTTTTCAACCGATCTCACTCGCGATCGCTTATTTTTTACAACATGAAGAAAAGGCCACTCTTCAACAGACAGTTCTTCAACTGATTTGGTAACTTGATCACTCATCCTCAAAGTTCAACAAAAGAGAATTTGAAGTACGTACGGTTGTTTGTTTGTTTCGATGAATTATAATTGATCGATAGGCCGGTAAGATTAGCATATATATAACATATAGTCGGTGGCAGAGTGGATTTTATTAAATCATATGAGACTTATCTATTCATTTAATATGTATCCTAACAAGCTTATTATTATTATTATTAATGGTTTTTGAGTTACTATAGGAAACATGATTAGATAATGATAAATATCTATTAATATATATCCTGATATTGCTTTAAGCTTCCTGATTTACTTCCGTTTACTTGATTTTTATTGGTTTTAAATGATTTATAAATATCCTTAATAATTTAAATATATGGGTGTTACACTTACACCCAAGTATTTTAGCAAAAACAAAGAACTATTTAACACTACTTGCCCTTGAGTTATTGATTTTTTTGTTTCGTTTTTATTGGACAAACTTTTGGCTTTGTCAATTACCACTAATTTCATTTATTATTTATTTTTTAAAATATTTACTAATTTAACTATTTCAACATAGATTGGCTTTTGAGTTAATATAGGAAACAAGAAACTTTTTTTTTTTTTAACTTAAACTTCATGGAAACAAGAAACATAAGAGGGGACGGGGCGGTCCCGTGATGGAGCCCGAGCACGCGTTATTTCATAACGCTACACCGCCGTCACCACCTTGAACACGCGTTGTAAAATAAACGCGTTACCACCAACACGCGTTAAAGTTTCAAAAATCCGACCGTTGGTTGTGCACATGACCGTTTAAAAACGGTAACTTTAATAAAAAAAAAAATTAATCCATTTTATCTATATATATATCCACATTTTAACCATTTTTTCATACACCAAACTATATCTTTTAAACCATTTTAAACCCACTTCACACATTTTTTATATCTTTCTCAAATGGAATTCTCTACCGATTCGACGTTTCCGATGTCTAGCGATTCCGAGTCGTCTTCCGACAACGACACACTAAACTATTTTGTGTCGGTGTATAACGAGCTTGATGCCGAGTCGTCCCGCCCAAAGAAGAAGATGGTCGGCCGTGATCGTATACGTGCCAACGAAGTTTTGATGAACGATTATTTTGTGGAAAACCCGCTATACAATTCCGAAACGTTTAGAGATCGTTTTCGTTTACCCAAAGAATTATTTTTAAAGATTGTTGGAGACATCGAGGCAAGCGAGGGATGGTTTCAAGAAGGTTACGATGCGAGGGGCAAACCAAGTTTCACGCCGATTCAAAAATGCACGTCCGTCATTCGCCAACTAGCGACAGGTAACCCACCCGATCAATATGATGAATACCTAGCTATGTCTGAAAGAACTTCACGTGAGTGTTTGCAATTTTTTTGCAATGCGGTCATTAAGTTGTATTCTAACGAGTTTTTACGAAAACCGACGAGCCACGACATCTCACGTATTTATGCCGCACACGAGGCTAGATGGCATTTTCCCGGGATGCTCGGTAGCATCGATTGTACACATATCGAGTGGAAAAATTGTCCAAGAGAGTTGCGAGGGGCATATGTGAGGGGAGACATCAAAAGACCAACCATCATACTAGAAGCGGTGGCGTCGAATGATTTATGGATTTGGCATTCGTATTTCGGTGTCCCAGGTTCAAACAACGACATCAATGTGTTGCACACGTCGCCGTTGTTCCAAAGCGTAACGGATGGTACCGCACCTTCCTCTCCTTTCTATGTGAACGGTCGACATTACAGACGAGGCTTTTATCTTGTCGATGGTATCTACCCGTCTTGGTCTGTTTTTGTGAAAGCTCCCTCATTTCCCGTCGAGGCTAAAGAAAAGGCGTTAAAAAAATTGCAAGAATCGGCAAGAAAAGATGTTGAGAGGGCGTTTGGTGTTTTAAAGGGTAGATGGGGTATACTACACCGACCGGTTCGTTCGATGACCAAGAAAGCAATACATAGCATAGTGTATGCGTGTATCATATTGCACAATATGTTGATCAAACACGACGGACGTGCAATATCCCCGGATTGGGTACCGGATCCTCCTACACAAGTTCAAGTTCCACAAGATATCAATTTACAATTGCGTAACGAAGAAACTCACTTTCGGTTGAGATACGATTTAATCGAACTAGTAGGTTCTCTAGGTTTGGAGTTTCCGGATTCGGACGAGGAGTAGGTTTTTTTTTTTTTTTTTTTTTAAATTGTATGTTCCTAGTATGTTAAATTCGAGTAGTAGGTTTTTTTTTTTTTTAAATTGTATGTTCCTAGTATGTTTTAAAATTAATGAAATTTTTAATTTTAGTGTTTTATTGTTAATTTCTAATTTAAAAATAAAAGTTAAAAAAATTGGGAGGGAGTGATAGAATCCATCACTAGTGATTCCACCCCTAGTCCATTTCTATCACTAGTGATGGAAATATGGTTGATGACATGGCATTAGTTGATTGGATAGTGGGAGTGATGGAATCCATCACTAGTGATTCCACCCCTAGTCCCCTAATAGTCGTATGGTTTTGATTTTAAGGAAACAAAGAAACATAATAGTTGTATGGTTTTAATTTTAAGCTCATTTACTAAATTGTTGCGAAATATTTTTCATTTAAAATATTCTTAAATGGTTAAAAAAAACAAAAAGAAATAAGGAACCATAAACAAAAATTAATCTTGGGTGATGTGAAAGTGTGAGTTAATCTTGTATTTAAGCTCATTATATTATTGTTATATAGATAAGGGTGGAGGGTATCATTCAATCACTTTAGGGTGTTTGAGTTATCGTCTAGCCAATAATATTGTCGAATACCCAAATCCCGGCAGACGTTCAATGGATCTTCGCTGACGTCAAGATACCCCAGCCTTTGTTGCTACAAAAGAATAAACCGTTAGCCTCGCCACGGAGGACCCCGGGAGGGGGATCCGTGACCAAGCTCCGGCGTGAGAATAAGTAAACTTGCCAGAGAGTGAGAGGAGCCTATTCCGATGAGTGTGATCACCGGAATGTTTCCTCTAAGGTGTGAATCCAATAGATATATGTGTGTGTTTAATGTGATAGAATATTGGTCGGAATAAATGAAGTAGAAATAAATGAGATAGTCTTTAATGTGATACCTCCGATGCCTCTCATTACCGTTTTCTTCTTCTTATATAAGCATATGACCTTATCCTACATGTGAGATATTTTGTTTAAGGTAATCCAGCGTATCTTAGGAGTCTTCGGGGGGCTCAGACACGTGTCTGACCCCCAACGGCAAGATGACAGCTTCATTAATTGTTTCCGGCTGGGAAGTACGACTTCCAGCCAAAGATCCTTTTTCAATCGAGCATTAAATGTGGCCTGTCCCCTCTGGTTCTAGTTTCCCGCTCGTTTTGTAAAGGGAGAGCCTTAGTGGGCAAGGTAAGCCACTGTTGGGCTTATTTCCTGTTGGGCCCGCATGAAGGTAGCCCAAAGCGGGTAAAATGGGATTACCCATTGGCCCGTCGTCAAGTCATCTTTAGTCCCTGGTTCTGAGACCCGAGACTCATGATCCGGGGCTGAATCATAATTGCTCAAAAAGGAGGTTAACATTTTTTAGGCTTCGAATGTGGGCCCGTTTCTCATTAGTTATTAATCATTTTTTCTTTTCACAAAACCCATCATTTCGCCGAATACTAACGGCGGGAGTTAATCCCCTAGAGTCACGTGCATCTTTTTGAATTTTGAAGGGACGGATGACAAGACGGTTTCCTGTATGTCAGTTGCTCTCTTTAAATACCCCATTGCCTTTTAGATTCCCACTTTATCCCTTCTAATTCTCTCCCCCTTTTCATCATACTATTCTGATCACCGTCCCTTTTATGAATATGAGTCGTTCCGGTCGCCTTGCAATCAAATCGGTCTTGAAAACGAAGGATTTAAAGTCTTTTGTTGAGACATATAACATTCCCGAGCGGTTTTCTCCTACCTTGTTGGGCCCTGACGAGTCGGCTGAGTGCACACCGGACAGAATTCCCCTTTATACATTGGCATTTTCTTCTTGTGGGGTCCGGTATCCTCTTTCACCAATCAAAATTGCTTTGCTTTGCCACTTCGGGGTTCATTTCTCTCAGTTTCCTCCCCTAGGGCTTATGAGAGTGGTGCATTTTGAGTTGTCTTGTGCGGCCGTTTCTAGGGAGCCGTCTGTCCCCTTGTTCTGTATGTTCTATAAACTTTCGCCAAGCAACAGAACAGCGTGTCGAAACCCTGTTACACCTACATGCCAACTTCCACTTACCCGAAGGATTGGAAGAGTAGGTTCATTTTTGTTTCTGCTACCATGATACCAGAGTCCCCACTGCCAAGAGATGTTGAGGCCATCATTGAGGATTCTGTTCCTACCTTGTCTGCTAACGAAACCGTTCAGTGGAAACGCATGTATGAGAACCCGACGAGGGCTTTTACTTTTCCTGAGGGAATCTTGGCCATGGGGGGATTGAGCCCTTCCTACTCAGTCCGTCCCAAGGCTTTTTTCAGCAAAAAAAGGTATCTTTTTGCCCTAGATTTGCTGTCATTTGTCCCTATTTCTTGGTATTTGCGCAGTCATCTTTAGTGTTTTTCTTATGCAGAGTTGACTTTGTGGAGACTGCTTCAAGGAGATTCTAAGGATGTCAAGTTTGTAGTTGGTGATGAGGTTGATCCGTGTTTGAACCGGAATGTAGGGATGCATGTCACCGGGGGGGGGGGGGGGGTCTGCACAGGATGGAGGCTCCGTTGCTGTGGAAGGGGGTGAGGAGACCTTTTCTGATGGGGAGGAGAGTTCCCCTGATCCCGCCCCTGTTAAGCATGCTGATCAAAGTGATGATGAAGCTCTGGAAGTCCGTTTAGTTCGTAAGAGGAAAGCCGCAAGTCCCAGGCCAACCCCTGCTCCTCGTGATATCCGGCAAAGGCTCCGTAGTGCTAGTGGACAGAAGCCCCCTCCTTCATCGAAGGCTGCTTCCGAACTTCCCCCTGTTGGGGTTAAGGGTTCCTTGTCCAAACACCTGAAGTCTTCTAGCCTTGTGAGTGCACCTTTGTTGGTGAGTTCCTTTTTCCTTTTACCTGTTTGGCTTGTATTTGTCTCGTTCTAGGAAATTTTTGATGTTCTTTTTTCCTTTTTCTTCTTGTGTAGGGGAGTTCTCATGATCCAATAGAGATCCCTACTGGCCCCTCCTCTTCCCGTGTTCGGGACAAGACTCCGGAAGTAAGCATGGCTCATTTTACCTCAGCTTTTGAACTCTCTCCTCATCATGCTACTGGGACTAGTAAACCTACTCAGCTTGAGGGTTTTGCTCATCGATCTCCTTTGGCTCCTCTGTTTGCTGACGCTATTCCCTCTTCCTATGTCCCTAGATGGAAAATAACTCACTCTTCAGTGATAGGGACCCCTGAGGCTGCTAGGGATTTCTTGAGTCATGTTGTTCCTCCCTCCCATAGATTTGTGAATTCTGCTTTGAGAGATGATCTTTTTGAGGATCAGTATAGCATGTTTCTTTGTGAGAGTTTTTTGGTGCTGGCATGCTGCAGCGGATTGATGATTTGAGGAGGGCGAATGAAGGACTCAAGGGTGAGCTTAAGACCTCCCAGTTTGTTGCTGCCAACCTTAGATGTCAAATGGTCGAGGCCGAGAGAAAGTTGCAAGAGGAGAAGGTACATAGCCTTTCTCCCCCCCCCTTTATTTTCCAAACCGCTTTTTTGGATTTTTTTATGATGTTTCCTACCCAGGGGGCTGGAGCCATGTTGGAGCGGAAGGAACGGGCCTGGGAAAGAGAGATGGCGGTGCTGGTGGAAGAGAAGGAAGAGTTGGCCGCTGAGTTAAAGCATCTGAAGGAAGTTGGCTCCGTTTCCCAGGAGCAGTTGAATACTATGTATGCAGATTATGGGATAACTTCTGATGATAACCAGCGGTTGGCTAAGGAGAAACATTGGTTGATCACTGAGGGTTTTGGAGCCTTCCTTTCTGTCGTTTCTCAGACAGAGGAGTTTAAAAGTGGCTTGGAGGAGGTGTATAGGGCGTACCGGGATGTTGGCTATCAGGCTGGGTTGAAGGATGGCTATCTTTACTCTGCTCAGGGTCTGGGTAGAAAAGAAACTCCACTTTATAACTCTAAAGCTAAGAAGAGACTATCCAAGCTGGATGAAGAGTTTGGGAGTAAGACCCCGGCCATCTTCAAGAAGATCCTGGAGCATCCCATGATTTCAATAGATGAATTGAAAGCCCTGTTTTCCTCTGCTGGTCCTTCATCTCCCCCGTCTTTGTCTGGGCGTGGTCCCCAGTGATTTCTAAACATTAACCTCTTTCGATATGGTTGTAATCCGGATAATTACTTGCCCTAGGATACTTTAAACTCTATTGGTGTTTGTAAGGGGAACCTTCGTGTAGGGGTTCTCCTAAGTACTTAATCATGTAGCTTATGACTGTGTGTTGCTGTCTTGTTTTTTTTTTTTTTTGTTACGCTTTTTAATGTTGCAGGGGCCTTTGCCAAGGAGCACATTGACACTTTTCTGAAGGCTTTGTGGTTGTTTTTCAGGAAGCTGTGCTTTGGTCTTGTTTGCCAAGCTTGTTGTGTTTGTTTCCTTGTATGCTAGCTGCTTTTGCCAAAGTTATTAAGGCTTTTCCTTGTACATTTGTTTTGCAAATAAATAAAGAAAGATTTCTTTTTGTGGTTTGTTTACAGAAGTGTGTTGTACTTATGGTTTGTTTGGTAAACCAGAATTGTCTGTTCGACGCCAATCGTTGGACAAGTTTATAATGTGAGATTATGTTTTTGGTTTGTTTTGTCCGCTTTCTTTGGGTTAGCTAGACCCTATTTTGCCCCACGGCCGGGCTTTTGGTATATTGATATACCTTGTACACGTGTGTTTACTTATTGGTTAGGCTTATAGTGTTTCTGGGCACGTCTGCCTAGATATAATTCCTGTTATTTTGTCAAAAGAGGACAAGTTAGTTGTCCATTTGTCATTCATTTCTTGGGGATTAAACTTCCCAGCATAAGTTGTTACAAAAGATCTGTCCTTGGGAGCGAACCCCAGACTAACAGTTAAATATTACAAAAGTGGCTGCTTGGCCGTTTTTCTTGGGGGTTCACCCCTCATGTGTGGTACTTTCTAAGTTGCATGAGGTTCCACGTCCTGGGGACCTCCTTACCTTGGAGCGTTTCCAATTTGCAGCTTCCTTTGCCGTTTGCCCATATGACTCGGTAGGGCCCTTCCCAATTGGGACCTAGTTTTCTGGTGTTATGCTGTAGGCTGGCTTCGTTTGCTCTTAGGACTAAATCCCCCGGGACGAGGCTAAGTTTTTTCATCTTGGCATTGTAATAGCTTTCCAGCTGTTTCTTGTACTTGGCTTCCCTGACTGCTGCCACCTCTCTCCTTTCCTCCAGCAGGTTCAGGTTCATCCGAAGGTCTTGCTCGTTTTCCGCCTCCCTAAGCTTCATCCTTGCAGTCGGGGATCCTATTTCGGCTGGGATGACTGCCTCTGTCCCATAAGTTAAGCTGAAAGGAGTTTCCCCGTTGCAGTCCTTGGGGGTGGTCCTGTATGCCCACAGTACAAACGGTAGCTCTTCCAACCATCCTTTTTGTTTCCTCCCAAGTCTCCCTTTCATTCCCTTAATAACGCTTTGATTGGCTCTTTCCACCAGTCCGTTGCTTTGGTCGTGAGTGACGGAAGTAAACACCTGCTGTATGTGCATCTGTTCGCACCAGGGTCTGAAGGGCCTTCCAGCAAATTGGACGCCGTTGTCACTTACCAGCTCCTTTGGAACCCAGTATCTACAGATGATGTTGTCTAGTACAAATCGCCTCATCTGTTCCCCAGTTATATTTGCCAAGGGTCTTGCTTCTATCCACTTGGTAAAATAATCGATGGCGACCACCACATACTTGATCCCTCCTGGGCCTTCCGGGAATGGCCCTATTATGTCGATGGCCCATTTTTGGAAAGGCCAGGACGTTGAGACGGGTATCATCGGGTGTTTGTGTCGATGAGTCATATGTGCATGTACCTGGAAATTGTCACATTTCTTAATCTCTTCGGATGCTGTCTCATACATTCGAGGCCAATAGAATCCCGCATTCATTGCCTTTGCTTCTATGTAAGACCCCAAAATCCGGATGTCTCACAGTTGGGACATCGTTGCATAAAAAGTTCAAACACTTGAAAAATTTAACTATTATTATAATTATCATCTTAATTTGAAGAATACGCAGCGGAAAACTTTTAAGTCGAATTCCCAATCATGGGAAGTATCCAAACTAAAATACACAATTTAAATGTTTGAAATTTATTTATTTAAAACATCGTCTTCAACTAGAAATGCCAACTTCAATGTCGGGTAGCTTCATGCAACATCTGTCACACCCCGACCACGTAGAACATACAAAACGTGGCGGAAACGTCGGGGAGTGTTGTAACAGAATCAATTGTTTCAAATCCATGGCGAATGAAGTTTCGTTTTATAAATCAAACTTGAAGGTTTACATTGTCTAAACAAGAATCAAAGTGTACATAACATAAATTAACTAGTTCTTGTCTCGTTTTAAGTCACTAAGGCACAGGTCCGCCTAAGTATGTCTTGATAAGTCCTATGCATCATCTCCTGAAAACACATGTGAAAATAGGTACGTCAGCATAAAAATGCCTGTGAGATACATTGGTTTTGTGAAAACGGAATTCATGACTTGAGTTTGAGAAAATGTTTAGTCATGAACCTCGTATTTTGCTTTGTCTTGTAAATCATTTGAAAAACGGTAAGATCAAATGATATGTATAAATAAGAGAACAATGCATGGTTAACTGAATAACCATGTAAAAAGAGTTTGTATAAGATTTGTTGTTTGTAAATCAATGTCTTGTGAAAAGCGTGTTATTTGTATAAAATGTTCTATGTTTCAAATTGAAATGATTCAAATAACGCTACGATATGTAATACCATACAAACACTTATATATAGGAAGTACCAGCGGCGTATCCACCATGCTTGTATCATATTACACATGCCTCGTTACTTAAATCACTTACTCAAACCAAACCATCAAGATGAAATGTTCAACAACGGTAGAAATGTTCATGTATAGTCAAATGTCTATTGTCAAATGTAATCCATGTCAACGGATACAACTGGTTTACACGGTTCAATGGTTACAGACGGTTCATGAAATTGAAGGGTTAAGACGGTTCACATAGTCAAATGGTTACAACGGTTCAAAATGTAGTGTAATGTGTTCATATGCTGGATGAGCATATGCAACAGTAATGCAATGTGAAACAATGTACTACGTATGCACACAATGGGCGTACGTAGCATGAAATGTATTGTAGAGTACAACGGTTCAAAATGTAGTGTGATGTGTTCATATGCTGGATGAGCATATGCAACAGTAATGCAATGTGAAACAATGTACTACGTATGCACACAATGGGCGTACGTAGCATGAAATGTATTGTAGAGTACAACGGTTCAAAATGTAGTGTGATGTGTTCATATGCTGGATGAGCATATGCAACAGTAATGCAATGTGCAACAATGTACTAAGTATGCACACAATGGGCATACATAGCATGTAATGTAAAACAATGTACTAAGTACGCACACAATGGGCATACATAGTATGTGATGTAAAACGATGTACTAAGTACGCACACAATGGGCATACATAGCATGAAAATGTAATGTAAAGTGTTGTGCTAAGTATGCACACGATGGACATACATAGCATAAACACAATGAAATCATGTACTATATATGTACTATTGAACATAGCAAGTATATGATGTGAAAACAGGAAAGCATGAAAGTAACAGATAGGCACATGTGTTTCACCCCAAAACAGTTTAGAAAACAGTAAAAGAGGGGTTCAATGTACTCACCTGAGATTGCTTTGAGTTCCTTGTATAATAACCAGATAATGCAAGAGGTCACGGAATATCAACGGCACCTAATAGGTAGCTATGTTAATATACCGGACCAAATCGGAAGATCAGATAGTACGCGGGTTCGTAAACCAAACGAGTATGGAGACTCGTGTAATATGGTTCAACAAAGCCTACATACTAAAATGAAACTTAACCTAAGTGCTTACGGTCCAGCACGACCCGTTTAGGTAGCTTATGCCACCTTACGCGTCGTTCGCGTAGAACGCGTTCGGAACGCCTAACATTGCGACCACAAGGTATAACCTCGGAAGGTTATAGCTATGGTCACCTAATATGTTTGGTCGGATCCTAAAGATCGACCAAATGGGTCGGGTTCGAAAGTATAAGCGATGGTTTAGATCGCTTACCTTACGACCCTATATAAGCACTATACTAAACGTGACGAGCTAAGCATGTTAGAACATGCTTAACTTAGTTTAGAGAACAGGTTTGGCATCAAAACAAACGGCTTTGATGCTCACGAGTAGTTTGGTTACAAAATATGCAAGAATGCACATTCTTGCCGAAACTACTACTCGTCACTGAGCCTAGATAACGGGGTAATCAGTAGGTATGGTCACTACGGACCATAACCATCGTGATCACGCTCACGTTATGAAGTTCCATGAACTTCGCATCGACCATAAGCTGGTCAATGCAGAAAGTCAACAAAACGTTGACTTTCGGACTCGAAAAGCGAATAAAAGAGCGAAAGAAGACTTACGGAGGGTCCCCGAGTGCAAATCAAGATCAAATAGCTCAGGTATGAAACAATGGTTTCAACTTAGAGCTTCAAGACCTGATTTTGTGATTTTTACACTAAAGGGGGGGGGGGTATTTATAGGAAAGGTGGAACCGTTAGGATCGTTTTATCGAATATCGTGCCTTGATCTCGTGCGTACATGTGTCCAGGGGTTAAATTCAGTGAACTTGACCCTTGGCCCTTCATTTGGGTGAAAAGGCATCGCCCTTTGATCGAACGAAAGGCCAGATTCTGCATTAAATGCAAAATCTTCTGTCAGACATCCTCACGCGGCCCGCCTCACATTTGGGCAAAACTCACGCGGGCCGCCTGGCCCTCTCTGATCTGCACCACTTGCAGAATTTACACTTTTGGTCCCTGTTGCGTGTTTAAGCTATTTCCAGACCTTCTAAGACCTGTAAAGCCATCTTTAAGGCCCTAAAATGATGCCTAAACATTGTGGACATGAAACATGCCCAAAAATATGTCGGATGTCGGTTCGTTTGGCCGTACGATCGCGATGTTCGCTTAATTACGACGGAATGCGCATAAGCGCGAAAGACGATCCAAATGACGCGACGAACGGATTTTTCTCATGCCCAACACTAAGGCATAATATAAGGATGCTTACATAAATTTTTGGATGTCCGGATGTATTCAGAACGTAAGTTATGCGCGAAAGTGCAAACTTGTGCACTTTTTGACACTTTTAGTCCCTGAATGATCCAAAAGTTTGTTTTAGCATACCAAACACCTCAAAGCCTATTTCTAAGCTATGTAGAGGATATTTAGGGTATGTTTAACTTATGAACATGTTCCGGAATGTTCGTTACAGTTCAAATTGGCATACTTTCGCAGTTTGTCAAGTTTAGTCCCTGTAAGCGAATTAACTTGTTTTTGCTATACCCAAGCCTTCAAAACTTATTTCTAAGTTATGTAAAGGTTATTTAAGGTATGTTGAGTATATGTCGATGTTCCGGAGTATTTGTCGCATTAAATTGAGTACGTTTACGCACCAGTTTGCGTATAATGCTCTAGAAAGCAATGTAGAGTTTGAAATTGAACAATAACTGATATGTGCAAAACATACACATATTTATACAAGATCCCAAGTATGAAATACAATATTTCATCGGCTTGGTATTTGTTTGATGGTCGCGGTGACACAGGTGTCACAACATCCAAGAGGTCATCATTCGTCCATTTAACCTGAAATCAATCTAACATGCATGCAAAAGTCAGCTAGGCTGAGTGAATTCAAGTTTTTAATATTGTAACACAATAAAAAAGGAAGATGTAAAACATTTTCATCACATCGTCTTAAATAAACATCAACTTCCTTAAAACATTCTTTAAGATAACTTTAAACATCCGTTCAAATAGGTCAAGTACATAACAATGGGTCTCCTCGACCTTTAAAGCCAAACACAAAGTAAGGAAAAAGGACCCTTTTTGCCCCAAGGACCTCTAAACTGTGAGGGGTCTTCCCACCAAGACAGATAGATACGGTTAGGGGACTTCCTCTGCCCCAAGGACTGTTATGCTGCGAGGACTACTTCTGCCCACATAAATCAACTAAACAGTTAGGGGACTTTTCGACCCAGTCATGGTAATACCCAAAAACCTACACACTCAAATTCATATTCACATACATATTAATGCAATATAATAATTTACATCATGATCATAAATAAATAAATGTATTTATTTTATCCTCATAATTAAAATTCATCTTTTAAATTTACATCATGATCATAAATAGATAAATGTATTTATTTTATACTCATAGTTAAAATTCCTCTTTTAATGAGTCGAGCACACAACACAGATCTCCTCACCTTAAATCCCAAACATATAGTAGGGGATAAAGGAATTTTTTCTTCTCCTCTTTCCCCAAGGGCAAATAAACTGCTAGGGGATTTCCTCTTGCCCAAAGGAGAGATAAACTGTTAGGGGACTTCCTCTGTTCGACCTGGTTGTGGCATGACCCAACACATCACAGTCAAGCACATAAAAGGGCAAGCAATTAATCCTCATATATATTTAAAATGTAGATTGAAAGTAACTATACAAACATCTTAGAAGTTTATCAACAATTTAATACATCCAGCATGCCTATAAGCCCTTAAAATTTAAGATATTAAATAAAAGGCATCATAAACTTACACTTAAATACATACGTGCGTATATATATATATACTTCAACCATCATACATGTACTTTCGTACCTACACACCTCATAAATATGTATATCCCTCATAAACTAGAGTATTTATATAACAATATATCTACATAAATTTATTCTTATATATATGTAAACATATATAAATATGAGTATATATATTATTCTCATCAATAATTGCCTTCACACGAATAGGTATATAAAAACATATAACCCCACTCACAATTCATGTTTAAAAAGCATTGAAGAAAAAAAATGAATTTTATAAATATGTAAAAAGAGCTTCCCAACTTCCTTCATGGAAATAATCATATGAGTTTAGCATGCACATTAGCCCGAAAAATTTAAAAGCATTTGAAAGAGTGGGCTCAAGAACTCACCTTAATGTAGCGTTCGCATCACAAAAGCTAGAGGATTCTATGACGGAGTAAGTAACCACAGACCTGCTAAAATAGACATATATTATTAAGAATCCTACAACCCGGTTACTTAAGCCTATATGCTATTTCTTTATAGTTTAGCAACATAATATTACTAGGAATCCCAATACACGGCCCACATACTCATCATCATCAAACTTTGGCCTAAAGACCAAGCTCCCATCGGGTTTTTTTTTTCTTTTTCTTTCTTTCTTTTTCTTTTCTTTTTTTTTTTTTTTTTGCATGCATGGGAATGTGATAAAAGGCATTCCATTTGATTTTCCCCATGTTAGCATAATCCCAACGACAACATCATCATCATTTATAACCAAATCCCATGCATATATTTTTGTGTAGTAAACCTAAGGTAAACTCCAACATCTTTACCTAAACCCAATACAACAACAGCATCATCATTTTCTCGCAACAAGTTGTCATCACTGTTAAACCAAACCATGAGTTCATCAAACAACCAAGACCCATCCATAAATCGCTTCTAATAACAAACACATAGACGGGAGAAAGATTACCTGATTTGCGTGATAGAAAAGCCGAGTTCAAGTCCTGAGAATGAAGCGAATGACCCGACTACACTCCTAGCAAACTGTACATACAACGTTCGAAACATTAATCCATCCCAATCATAAATGAATTAATTTGTCTCTAGATTCTGATCTCATTTATTTTTTTTACAAAGCGAGACGATCATCCTCTTCAAGATGATCATCATCGCAGCCTACATAAACTTGGACCACGTTCACAGTCATGACACCGATTCGCCGGAACACATGGAGCCGAATAGACAACCTCACCATGCAAAAACTTCCATGCAAGACTTTGCATACATGAAACCCAAACAACCCGTGACTCATTCCGAGCTATACGCGGTTTCAGCCCCACCAAATATTTGGATCACAAGTCTACTCGAGAAAGATGATCACAAAGGAGCTTCGAGAATCCTAGCGAAAATTACCAAACATGAGAACGATGCACGAACTAACCCGGAACCGATGAAGGTCACGAATCCAACCGGCATCCTCCTAGGCGACGGTTTGGAAACACGTAAACCATGGGGGCCAATGAAGCAAGCGATTGAAATCCTTCTCTGCTTTGTTGATGGCGTCGAGTAGGGGAGTGATGAAGATAGGCGGCAGTCAAAGGATGGTAGGGTTTTCATAGAGTTGAATAAACCTTAAGTTACAACAAGGCCCCTAAAGTTCCTCACTAATATGACCTGATCCCAATTTAGCTTTGTGACAATCCATATAAAGGCCCTCCATGTTTCAAATATATGCAATCAGTGTCATGAAAATATGTTATTTCATACCAGTGTTATAATCCAACGATTCTACCGTATAGCCGGAAATACATAATGTGATTTTATTCAAAATAAAGGATATGTCATGTTATGATTCATTACAAGTGCTTCCAAAGTTGTTTGGCATATCGCTTTTTTTATATACTTGCGTAGTTTGCAATATATATAACCAGATGTTACCGAAATTTGGGGTGTTACAACTCTACCCTCCTTATAATTGGATTCGTCCTCGAATCCTGTTGTATACAGAAACTCTGCAACTATAGTTTCATAATCCTTCATGATTCCATTGCACCTTCAATTATTTAACAACTTCAGTGCATAACCGCATTTCCCTCTTGTTAAGTTTGGACACCTTCTAAACTAAAACTTAATCTTCGTCGATCTCTTTTCGATCACATGGTTATTATGAAGCACCTGATCTTCCTCAATTGTTAGACACGTCGTTGTTCCATATGAAAAAAATAGAGGATGCATACCATTAAATTTATCGGCTACATCCAATACATGAGTAATTGCATCCGTATAAGATATCAACCTTTTCCCAAAACTCTATTTCCAACTTCCACTTCAATTAGTCATCACCTCATAACTACATAGGCTTTCTTCCCATAAGAGCTGCTTACATAAAAACGTTGTGTTGAACCGCTTTTTTTTCAGTTGTTGCCACATCTACTTCTAACTATTGTTGATTTTGACACCAACAAACAGGAGTACTACACTTTCGTCCATACAACATCTAATGAGTATCATTCACAAACTAGCAAGGTATTTGTTGTCAAAAATATCGGTTATCCATTTTTTCCCATTAAGATTACAAGAACTTGGATGGTCCTTTGAGGTGACCATCTCCTCATGGATGATGGGTTGCGCTAACATGAACTTTAGACCCGACCCCTCATGAAATTTTGTTTCAAAGTCAGTAGTGAGACATGTATCCTCGGCAAAGGCGATGGATATTGACACAACGTGCCTAGAAACAACCCCTCGGGTAGTAAGGTTCTGCTGTATCGACATGTAGTGAACACTTTTAGTTTGTAAGAAATATCAAATGACCCTCGACGTTTTGTCTTGAGGAATAACCCCAAAGTTTCCTTGACATTGTATTTTTTATATAAACAACTTTATCCATAGAACATTCAACATTGCAGACGTAAAATTCGGAGTGTTACATGTCTACCCCCTTCGAAAAGGATTTGTCCTCGAATCCTACTGCATAATAAACAATTGTGATTATAGCTTTAGTTCATACTTTCTCTTATGTTGGGTTAGTAAAGTCATAGGTTTATCGATGTAGTTAGTCCTTTCTTCAACTTAGATGTCATCGGGAAACACATGAGCTTCCTTACATGCTAGATAAATCATTCAACAAGAAACAAGAAGTGAATGATGGATGCCATTATGTTCTTCGAGTAATTCCTAATGGGTAATGACATTTGCACAACCAATCAAACATGCACTCTTTATTGATCCATACATCCTACATAGCTTCATCCTGCTCACCAATCATCTATTCCTAACTTTGGCCGTCACTATCGGCAGATGAGCCTTCACCTGACTGGGTTTTTGTCTACTTTCCATTATAAATGTACACATCCTTGTACATTGGCAGAAGACTTTCAAGTAGACATCTAGATTTTTGTCACCCTCCTACATCTCTAAAACAGAACTTCATCCACAGTTGCAAGTCTTCCCTTGTCGTGATATGGGTCCCTTAATATTGCAAGGGCTATCTTACTCGGGAATCCATAATCCCTAGGCATAACCTAAGAATCGCATAACCATACATAACATATAGTAGTATAGCATAAAGAAACTCTACATCACCTAGATGGACATAACGAGTCCATGCATCTGATTACGGAGCAACAATATAATGTGGACATCTTCATAAATTGGTTACAGTATAAGGCATTGGACATAACATAATCTATATTGACCCATATTTATACACCTACACAAAGACAGAACATTCATATGATCATTTTAGGCTACAACTCAGAACAAAGGAAGTAACAATAGACTGCCGATGACGTTGATCAAGTGCGATCGATTGTCAATGCTACTACACGTGTTCTAAACGTTTCCCAACACGGTCACACTAGTGTTCAATCTTGCACATCATGCAAATAACATTCAAGGAAAAACATCTTAAAATACTTCAAAGTATAATGACGTTAGCATTCTAGCTAAACGACTTGCAATTAAGACTACAAGAAAAACATCTTAACATACCATTAAAACATAAACATATTGGCATTCTAGCTAACACATCATGCCAATAGGCATTCAAGGGAAAACACACTAACATACTTCAAAAAGCATAGATATTAGCAGTCCATCTAGCACATCCTATGATTAATAAAAACATTAATTCCATCCCACCTCTGAGCATAATGCATTAATAGTCCATCTAACAAATTATACCTTTAAGCACTCATTGTCAAAACGTTTCATATCAAAATATATAGGCACTAATCTATCATTTATCACCTCATGCCATTAGGCATTCCAAGAAAACACAACTCACAATACTTAGGTACAGTAAAGATTACCTCTTGGTATGCAGCAACCCATATTGGCATTTCTAGTTATGATCTCATTCTCAGTTCGAGTCCAAGCATTAAAGGATGCCCGGATCTCTCAAACTGTCGCTCTGATACCAACTTGTAAGACCCCAAAATCCGGATGTCTCACAGTTGGGACATCGTTGCATAAAAAGTTCAAACACTTGAAAAATTTAACTATTATTATAATTATCTTCTTAATTTGAAGAATACGCAGCGGAAAACTTTTAAGTCGAATTCCCAATCATGGGAAGTATCCAAACTAAAATACACAATTTAAATGTTTGAAATTTATTTATTTAAAACATCGTCTTCAACTAGAAATGCCAACTTCAATGTCGGGTAGCTTCATGCAACATCCAAGAGGTCATCATTCATCCATTTAACCTGAAATCAATCTAACATGCATGCAAAAGTCAGCTAGGCTGAGTGAATTCAAGTTTTTAATATTGTAACACAATAAAAAAGGAAGATGTAAAACATTTTCATCACATCGTCTTAAATAAACATCAACTTCCTTAAAACATTCTTTAAGATAACTTTAAACATCCGTTCAAATGGGTCAAGTACATAACAATGGGTCTCCTCGACCTTTAAAGCCAAACACAAAGTAAGGAAAAAGGACCCTTTTTGCCCCAAGGACCTCTAAACTGTGAGGGGTCTTTCCACCAAGACAGATAGATACGGTTAGGGGACTTCCTCTGCCCCAAGGACTGTTAAGCTGCGAGGACTACTTCTGCCCACATAAATCAACTAAACAGTTAGGGGACTTTTCGACCCAGTCATGGTAATACCCAAAAACCTACACACTCAAATTCATATTCACATACATATTAATACAATATAATAATTTACATCATGATCATAAATAAATAAATGTATTTATTTTATCCTCATAATTAAAATTCATCTTTTAAATTTACATCATGATCATAAATAAATAAATGTATTTATTTTATACTCATAGTTAAAATTCCTCTTTTAATGAGTCGAGCACACAACACAGATCTCCTCACCTTAAATCCCAAACACATAGTAGGGGATAAAGGAATTTTTTCTTCTCCTCTTTCCCCAAGGGCAAATAAACTGCTAGGGGATTTCCTCTTGCCCAAAGGACAGATAAACTGTTAGGGGACTTCCTCTGTTCGACCTGGTTGTGGCATGACCCAACACATCACAGTCAAGCACATAAAAGGGCAAGCAATTAATCCTCATGTATATTTAAAATGTAGATTGAAAGTAACTATACAAACATCTTAGAAGTTTATCAACAATTTAATACATCCAGCATGCCTATAAGCCCTTAAAATTTAAGATATTAAATAAAAGGCATCATAAACTTACACTTAAATACATACGTGCGTATATATATATACTTCAACCATCATACATGTACTTTCGTACCTACACACCTCATAAATATGTATATCCCTCATAAACTAGAGTATTTATATAACAATATATCTACATAAATTTATTCTTATATATATGTAAACATATATAAATATGAGTATATATATTATTCTCATCAATAATTGCCTTCACACGAATAGGTATATAAAAACATATAACCCCACTCACAATTCATGTTTAAAAAGCATTGAAGAAAAAAAATGAATTTTATAAATATGTAAAAAGAGCTTCCCAACTTCCTTCATGGAAATAATCATATGAGTTTAGCATGCACATTAGCCCGAAAAATTTAAAAGCATTTGAAAGAGTGGGCTCAAGAACTCACCTTAATGTAGCGTTCGCATCACAAAAGCTAGAGGATTCTATGACGGAGTAAGTAACCACAGACCTGCTAAAATAGACATATATTATTAAGAATCCTACAACCCGGTTACTTAAGCCTATATGCTATTTCTTTATAGTTTAGCAACATAATATTACTAGGAATCCCAATACACGGCCCACATACTCATCATCATCAAACTTTGGCCTAAAGACCAAGCTCCCATCGGTTTTTTTTTTTTTTTTTTTTTTTTTTTTTTTTTGCATGCATGGGAATGTGATAAAAGGCATTCCATTTGATTTTCCCCATGTTAGCATAATCCCAACGACAACATCATCATCATTTATAACCAAATCCCATGCATATATTTTTGTGTAGTAAACCTAAGGTAAACTCCAACATCTTTACCTAAACCCAATACAACAACAGCATCATCATTTTCTCGCAACAAGTTGTCATCACTGTTAAACCAAACCATGAGTTCATCAAACAACCAAGACCCATCCATAAATCGCTTCTAATAACAAACACATAGACGGGAGAAAGATTACCTGATTTGCGTGATAGAAAAGCCGAGTTCAAGTCCTGAGAATGAAGCGAATGACCCGACTACACTCCTAACAAACTGTACATACAACGTTCGAAACATTAATCCATCCCAATCATAAATGAATTAATTTGTCTCTAGATTCTGATCTCATTTATTTTTTTTTACAAAGCGAGACGATCATCCTCTTCAAGATGATCATCATCGCACCCTACATAAACTTGGACCACGTTCACAGTCATGACACCGATTCGCCGGAACACATGGAGCCGAACAGACAACCTCACCATGCAAAAACTTCCATGCAAGACTTTGCATACATGAAACCCAAACAACCCGTGACTCATTCCGAGCTATACGCGGTTTCAGCCCCACCAAATATTTGGATCACAAGTCTACTCGAGAAAGATGATCACAAAGGAGCTTCGAGAATCCTAGCTAAAATTACCAAACATGAGAACGATGCACGAACTAACCCGGAACCGATGAAGGTCACGAATCCAACCGGCATCCTCCTAGGCGACGGTTTGGAAACACGTAAACCATGGGGGCCAATGAAGCAAGCGATTGAAATCCTTCTCTGCTTTGTTGATGGCGTCGAGTAGGGGAGTGATGAAGATAGGCGGCAGTCAAAGGATGGTAGGGTTTTCATAGAGTTGAATAAACCTTAAGTTACAACAAGGCCCCTAAAGTTCCTCACTAATATGACCTGATCCCAATTTAGCTTTGTGACAATCCATATAAAGGCCCTCCATGTTTCAAATATATGCAATCAGTGTCATGAAAATATGTTATTTCATACCAGTGTTATAATCCAACGATTCTACCGTATAGCCGGAAATACATAATGTGATTTTATTCAAAATAAAGGATATGTCATGTTATGATTCATTACAAGTGCTTCCAAAGTTGTTTGGCATATCGCTTTTTTTATATACTTGCGTAGTTTGCAATATATATAACCAGACGTTACCGAAATTTGGGGTGTTACATTCTACCGTCCTTAGCCCCGAATGCATTCCACAAATCCCCTCATGTATCTCTCTGATCACATACTCAGCTTCTTCCATGTCAACACACTTCAGGGATGGGCCCATGTATGATCTTCGATACAGTTCCCCATCAACAAACTCATATTGCAAGGCCTTTACCCTCACCTTCCTGGCTGCCCAATCTCCCTCGGGTAGAGTTCCGTCTCTGAGGAACTTTACAATTGGTGTCATCTACGTTTCTTGTGCGTTTTCAACTATAGCTACCTCCTTTGTGCCGAGGGAGGGGGAGGTCAGGACTTCCACTTGTGACTTCTCTTGCTAGGTGATCAAATGCTACTGAGGCCAACTTACTGAGGGCGTCAGACTTTCTATTTCTCCCGCGGGGGATATATTCCAGCTTGAAAGTTTTGAACATTTTGGCCACTTCCTTTACCTTTGCCACGTATTAAGCCATGGTGTTGTCTTTGGCCTCATACTCTCCTTATTACTGCTTGACCACTAGTTGTGAGTCAGTGCTAGCTTCCACGTGCTTTGCTTTCATCTTTCTTGCCAGTCTTATTCCTGCTAAAAGGGCTTCGTATTCTGCGGTGTTGTTGGTGTTTTCGAAGTCCAGTCTTATGGCATAGGTTAACTCAACTCCTTTAGGGCTTATTAAAGTAACGCCTGCTCCGCTCCCCTCTTCGCTGGAGGCTCCGTCTGTGAGTAATTTCCACATAGCCTCGTCTTCCTTCTCTTTTTCTTCTCTTTCCAAGGCTTCCCATTTTAGAAGTTCTCTTTCTTCATCCTCAGGGACTTCTGCTAAGAAATCGGCCAATATTTGTCCTTTCATGGCTGTCCTGGGTTTGAACTCTAAGGAGTGTTCTCCCAGTTCCACGGCCCATTTAGCCAATCGTCCCGACAGCTCCGGCCTCCTGAGTACCTTTTGGAGGGGTTGATCTGTCATCAAGGTGATCTTGTGTCCCTGGAAATACCTCCTGAGTCTTCGGGATGCAAAAACAAGGGCCAACGCTAATTTTTCCAGGGGCATGTAACGTTCTTCGGGGCCTTTGAGTGTTCTACTGATGAAGTATATTGGTATCTGCTTTCCCTCCCGTTCCACCATCATAACCGCGCTTATAGTTGTTTTCGAGGCGGATAGATACAGGAGCAGATGTTCCCTGGGTAATGGGGTGGCCAGGGTTGGGAGCTTACAGATGTAGGCCTTCATTTCTTGAAAAGTGACTTCCGCCTCAGAGGTCCGTTTAAACCTGTCCGTTTGAAGGCAGTCCTTCAGCACCTTCATGAAGGGAAGGGTCCTGTCAGCCATTTTGATAAAAAACGGTTTAACGCGATTAGCCTTCCGTTTAGCTGCTGGATGTCTTTCAAGGACTTGGGAGATCTCATTTCGTCCATGGCTTGGGTCTTCTCCGGGTTAGCTTTGATTCCGCCTTTGGTAACCACAACCCCCAGGAATTTCCCTTCTTCTACCCCATATCAGCACTTCCCAGGGTTCAACTTCATATTCACATCTTGCATGGTTCGGATGGTCTCGGCTATGTCATCTATCATAGCCATTTCAGTCAAGCTTTTGATAATAATGTCATCCACATATACCTCCAGGTTTCGTCCCCGTTGTTCCCTGAAAAGGGCATTCATGAACCTTTGATAGGTTGCACCAGTGTTCTTGAGTCCGAAGGGCATTTTGGTATAGCAAAATGTCCCTTCGTCTGTGATGAAGGCGGTCTTTTCCTCGTCTTCCATTGACATCTGAATCTGATGGTATCCTTTATAGGCATCCAAAAAGCACTTTAGGGGATACTGGGATAAAGAGTCCACTTGGACGTCTATCTCTGGGAGGGGGTAGCAGTCCTTGGGACATGCTTTGTTCAAGTCCTGAAAGTCAATGCACATCCTCCACCCTCCGTCTTTCTTCTGGACCATAACTGGGTTAGCAACCTAGGATGGGTACTTCACTTCCCTTACTATCCTAGCTCTAAGCAGCTTCCTGGTCTCTTCACAGGCGGCCCTCCTCTTACTGGGACCCATGCTTCTTTTTTTCTGTTTTACTGTCTTTGCCCAGGTGTACATATTGAGCCGATGTTCAGTTAAGCTCCTTGGGATTCCTGTCATATCCCCGTGCTGGAACGCGAATACATCTATGTTGAGAAGGAGAAATTCCTTAAGGGCACTCTTGCACTTGTCACACAGGTGACTCCCTACTTTAATCGTCTGCTCTGGGAACCTGTCACAAAGGACCCATTCTTCGACCCCCTCCTTCCGGGGCTTCTCGTATGCTTCCCCCTCAGACACGGAAGAAATTACTTCATATGCGGATTTTACCCAAGCCAAGCCCTTTGGCGTCTGGAACACTAATGCTCCGTGTGGGGTGGATGCTTGTGCTTGCAAATCCCCAATTTCAGGTCTTCCCAGGATTGCGTTTGTATTTTGAGGGTGCTCGGACCACTGTGAAAGTTAGGTTTATAGTTCGAACGCGATCCCCTACCCCAACTGTGAATGGGAGTCTGATTTTTCCCAAGGGGTGTGACACACTGTCGTTGAATCCTACTAGGGGGATAGAATCTTCCTCAAGCCGATCTCTTACGTCCCTATCAAATCTATGGAAACAATGCTCGTATATAACTTCTACCCTTGATCCCCCGTCCGCGTGTATTCTGGCCACCTTGTGGCTGGCTATTATGGCGGAGATGTTCAGTGGGAGCCGTTGTACCTCGTTTTCCTCCAAGTATGGCATAAGGATGGGAGCTTTCATGCAGTCTGGGGAGCCCAGGATTCTGGCCTTTACACTCCTGGTGGTATCAAATTCGTTCCTCCTTCTAATCCTGTCTACATCTGCCCTCCCAGGCTCCCTTGCATCTTTCCCTTTGCGGTCCCCCCTCCTTCCTTAATTTCCTTAACCAAATGGGCCAGTCTTCCCGTTTTCACTGCGGCCTCTATTTCTCTCTTTAGATACATGCAATCATCAGTTTTATGGCCAAACCCTTTGTGAAAGTCACAATACTCACTTGGTTGTGCCTTTGGCCCAGGTTTTATGGGTGGTGGCCTTGGGAAGGAGTTCTTCACCCTCTCAGTGGCCAATATTTCGCTTGGGGTTTTGGTGAGAGGGGTGAAACTGTCAGAGTAGGGGGTGGGCCTCTCTCCCGAGGCCTATATGGGGAGTACGAGGGTCTTGTTCTATCATGCAACATTCTATCAAAGGCAGGTTTTCTGGAGTAAGGTGTACCTTTATCGAGAGGCTTTGCAGCCGGGGAGACCCTTCGGGGTGGGGTGTCCGTCTCCTTAGCTTTGCTGACTGTGTCTTTGCCCCTGACAACGGCTCTGACCCTGTCCATGAGATTGTCGAACGAGTGTGGGAACTCTTCCCCCAGTTTCTCACATAGTTGTGCATGCTTTAATCCGTTTATGAAACTGCTGATCTTCAGGACCTCCGGGACATTGATGTGTGTGTAGTGTAATATATTTTTAGATATATATTTAAGCCCTTTTTACACTTTTAGCCAAGTTAAATTTATAAAACACGATATTCACTAACACTAAACACACATATGGGCAAGTGCACCCATCGTGGACGGAGTATAGTGTTGGTAAGATACCGAGGTCGTCCAAGGACACAAGAGCTTTTAATACCGGTTTATCCTCAACGTCTAATCAAATCAAAAAGGTTAGAAAAATGTTTTAAACTAAGAAAAATAAAAACTAACTAAATGCTGAAAATAAAAATAAAATAAAAACAGATAGACAAGATGAATCACTTGGATCCGACACGTGTATTAGTATAACCTTTGATTATTTTCGCACTTTTGCACTTGTTTAAGAGATTATCTTAGTTATTGTAGTAGGCCCCTCTTTTGAAGGCGACGTTACCCTCAACCCAGTAGTTTGAGTCAGCAAGGATACAATCCTAAAGGGTCGGATTATTGAAAGATAATGAATTAAGTTATTAATGCAAATTATGGTAGGCCCCGCTTTTGGCGGCGACGTTACCCTCGGCTAAGTAGTCTGAGTCAGCAGGGATACAGTCCTAAATAGCCGGGTTATAGTATTAATAGTAGTTAACTTATGAGGGGGTCAAAGAGTTTGGATCCCCGCCATCCAATACCTATGGGCATTGAAGGAGATCCTACTAAATTTGACCCAGGTCCCAAGCAGGACCTCTAAACGCTGAACAAGGGCAAGACCCTTACCAAACCGTTCCCTTAACCCCCGACCAGGTAGCCAACATACCTCCATATAGACCGTGGAGATATGAATGGTGAAAATCTTTTATTTTATATAGACAGTAAAATAATGCCAAGACACCACGGACAAACGATAAGGAAAGATCACCTTCAACATAAGTAACTAGTTATTAAAGTCATTAATACAAAACCAAATAAAAAGTGCAAAAGATTAAAAATAAAAAGTATTATACTAAACACTTGTCTTCACCAAGTGATGTAAGAGACTTAGGCAAACATGGCCTTGATTGTCAAGAACTCTTACGATCAATCTTGGATCCCGAGACGACTCACACACTCTACGATGGACAATGGATGATGGTGGTGGATGATGGTGTTATGGTGGTGGTGGGTGGTGGATGAGGTGTGAGAGAGGTGGTGTGCCAAGGGATGAGAGAGAATGAAGCCAAGCTCCTCTATTTATAGGCTGAACAGAAGGCTGACATTCTCTCTCTTCATTAATTGTAATTCGCAATTACAATTAATGCGCCTGCTGTACTTTCACCACGCCCCCGTGCTCGCTGGACACGGCCCCGTGGTGGGCAATGGAAGCTTCTACTGGTTTGTCTTTTCTGCTGCTTCCTGGGCACGCCCCCGTGTTCGCTGGACACGGGGCGTGTTCAGACTCTGTTTCTTCTCCTTTGCCTTGGGAGGTGCCGTTGAGGGTCCGTGCAGTCCACTTCTGTTCCTTTTCTTGTATTTATGGTAGAATTAGCTGTCTTTTTGCTTCTTTTGTGATTTTGAGCTCATTTCATCCTGAAAATACAAAAGGAAGACAAAAACACTCTTTTTCCAACATTAGTACTTAAAAAGGGTTAGTTTTATGCCTTAATTGATGTGATTTATATGTTGCATTTTACACACATCAAATACCCCCACACTTGAACTTTTGCTTGTCCTCAAGCAAAACTCTTTAAATGTGGCTTACACTCCCAAATGGAATAGGTAGAAGAGAAGTTTTTTAGCTTGTCCTAGAGTGTCGGGAATCCAAGGTTTTTATAGGTTTTATTTTTATTTATTTACAATCCTATTCGTTATGATTTATTTTGAACGTTTCATAAGATGAATTACTTATTTGGGCATAGCATGCCTTATTAAAATTCCATTTATATACAAGTTCACATACCTTACGGGAGATCACTCAACACTCGGCCGAGGGTGTATATTTTAGTGAATCACTCGAGAGCGGCACGGAACTTACGTCTTCCATAGGCTTGCCAAGCAATCAATCCTCCTCCTTTTTAACTTTTTACCTTTGTAAATATCAAGAGGACTTTTTGGGTGAAGGCTTGGGTTTAAAGGTGGGTGGTTGGTTAGTGGTTAGTAAAAAGGGCGAAAATCGTAACAAGCGTCGGTTTTCGTGAAGTACCTTGTTTTTAGTGACTTTTTATTTTGAAGTATTTCTCCAAACAAGCTTTTATAGCTTTTGTTTGTTTTTGACTTCATCATCATATTTTTTTTTTCATCGTCACATAAAAAGGTGAGTTTACGAAAAAGCGAACTTGTTACTAAAAAAAAATAAAAAGGTTTTTGGTGGGTAAAAAGGGTTTTGGGGTAATGAAATGAAAGGTTTAGGCTCAAAGGGGCTATCTAGGGGGATTTTGGGTAGGTAAAAAAATGAAAAATAATGGTTTTGAAAGAAAAAATGGTTAGTCCTAATGCCTCCATCATTTACTTACTTGGGTTTAAGTTGGTAAGGACCGGGAATGTATCGTCGTGGCAAGTTCTAGATTTGTAAGGACCGAGCGGCTATTCACACAAGAAACGAAAAATGAGCATTTAATCTAAATATGTGTATTTTTATGCTCAATAAAGGCTCAAAACTCACTTTTGTGGGAATGGGTTTTTAATGTGACCAAGCATATATAATCGAATTTTAAACTAGACTTGTTATACCGTTTCATAATTTTCTTATGTTGGTTCTTTTTTTATCACGACGCTATCGGTTGTAAACTTGTAAAAATATAACCTTTTTAGAACTTGTTATTCCCAACTTAAACTAAGACAAGTAAATAAAAAAATGAAAAAAGTTTTTGAAAAAATTTGGGGTGTTTAGCGGTTCCAATAGAGTTTTGTGTAAGGCTTGTGTTTAGGATTTTGCAAAATTTCAAGGGTTTTATCATTCCCCCCACACTTAAATTACACATGTCCTCAATGTGCCCAAAAATAATGTTTTTGGTTGATTAGAATGTATAAAAGTGGGTTAAAAAGCAAAGATTTATGTTACTGGCATCCTGGACACGGCCCCGTGTTCACCGGGCACGGCCCCGTGGCCAAGTGCCAGTAACAAAAATTACAGAATTGAAACAGAAGCCTGGACACGGGGGCGTGTCCGTTGAACACGGCCCGTGTCCAGTTACCTGAACTGGGTGATTTTCTGCAGGGGGCTCAGCACGGGGCCGTGTTGGTTGGGCACGGCCCGTGTTGAGCCTTCTGTGATGGAGATTTTTGTCGGGTTGCTCTGTTCTTCGTGCATGGTTCCATTTCTCTCGTTCCCTTTTTCATCCATTACCACCATGAGTGTGTTTTATTCTGCAAAAACTAAAAGATTAAACTAAACTAAACTAAGGATAGATCCGCGGAATGCCTCCGTGGTGCGCCACGTTTATAAGGGTCTTTGGCTAGACCCGATTCCTGGTTATATATCTTCTGAGTGGAGTGCTTTGCTTCCCAAGTTACACCGTCGGAGAGCGGCATCCAAGCTTGAATCAATAACCTTCATGTAATTGACTGGGTCGTCGTCCTCTATTTTCTTCCCAACTCCGAATTTCACCTCATCGTCCCCATATCTCAAAGTCAGTGTCCCGTCATTCATGTCTACCACTGCTTGTGCTGTGGCAAGGAAGGGTCTCCCTAGGATAAGGGGGACCTCGGTGTCTTCCTCCATGTCGAGTATGACAAAGTCAACTGGATAAACGAATCTGCTTACCCTAACCAAGACATTCTCGATGACACCTTGTGGGAACTTGACTGATCGATCAGCTAGTTGTATGCTTATTTTTGTAGGGCTCGTGGTTCCCAAGCCAAGCCTTTTGAACATCGATGAGGGCATGAGGTTAATGCTAGCCCCTAAGTCGGCCAAGGCATTGCGAACGGGTGATTCCCCTATTGAGCATGGAATCGTGAAACTCCCGGGATCGATTTTCTTTTGGGGTAGTTTATTGAGTACAAGGGCAGAGCATTCTTCGCCTAAATTAACTAATTGCAAATTTTCAATTTTCTTTTTATGTGTAAGGAAGTCCCTCATAAATTTAGAGTATTTGGGCATTTGGGTTAGGACTTCGATAAAAGGAATATTGACATGCAATTGTTTTAACAGACTTTCGAATTTTGCGAATTGCTCATTGGTCTTCTGACGAATTAACCTACCGGGGTACGGAACTCGAGGAGCCTTGGTAGGCTCTGGTGATGGGGGAGAGTTCTTTTCCTGCAGATGTGTTGGCATTGTTTCTTCCGTTGGTGGAGGTACTTCTGCAGGCCCCACGGTGCGGTTTCGTAGTGTGATGAGGTGAACTTGCGCCTTTGGGTTTGTTTCGGTATTGCTAGGTAATGCGCCTTGCGGTCTCTCGGAAAAATTTTGTGCTAGTTGATTTATTTGTTTTTCTATGTTTTGAATGCTAGCTTGTTGATTCCTAAAATTAGATTCTAATTGTAGAAATCTTTCCGAGTTTTTCTTATCAGTGTCGGAGACGAGGCGAGATATAGTATCTTCGAGCCTTTCTCGTCCACCTTGTTGTTGAGTGAAATTTTGTGACTCATTTCTTGATTGCTGAAAGTTTGTTCGTTGGGTTTGTTGGTTACTACTATTGCCGGTTTCCCTCCAACCAAGGTTTGGGTGGTTTCGCCATCCTTGGTTGTAAGTTCCCGTTGGAGGACCCGACGGCCTAGGTCTATTATCAATGTAGTTTACCATTTCTTGTTGATCGTCCGTTTCTTTCATGCAACTCCAATTTTCATGTGACCCACCACACCCTTCACAAGCCATAACCGAGACTGTTTTTGTCATTTCTAATTTTTTTATTTTTGAAGAAAGGGCCTCGATTTGGGCTTGTAAAGAGGTGCTTTCGTCGACCTTATGGGCGCCCGGGGCGATAGATTTATTTCCCCGGGGAGTGTGCCATTGAAAATTGGTTTGAGCAATTTCCTCAATCTGATTATATATTTCGTGTGGGCGTCGATTACCTAAAAGTCCCCCGGAGCTAGAATCAAGTGTCTGCCTAGTGTGTGGCAACAATCCATTGTAGAAAGTGGATACTTGTTGCCATATTGCGAGGCCGTGATGGGGACACTTGCGTAATAGCTCCTTGAACCTTTCCCATGTTTCATATAAGGATTCCCCGTCCTCTTGCGAGTATGTATTAATTTCAGCCATTAATTTAGCAGTTTTAGAAGGAGGGAAATACTTATATAGAAACTTTTGGGCTAGTTCATCCCAGGTGTTTACCGATCCAGCTGGGAGGGTGTTGAGCCAAGCTTTCGCTCGGTCTTTTAGTGAGAATGGAAACATACGGAGGCGGATGGCGTCGTTTGATGCTCCATTGATCCGAAAGGTATCACATATTTCTAAGAAATTAGTTATATGTAGATGAGGATCCTCGTCCGCAAGCCCGTGGAAGGTTGCGGAGTTTTGGAGCATTTGTATCAAATGCGGTCGAAGTTCGAAGTTATTGGCTTCGACATTCGGAGCATTGATAGCGGCGCCTAGATTACCTACGGTGGGCCGTAGATAATCCATAAGGGTACGTTGGTCCGCCATTGGGGGTGGATCACCCGAAACCTTCTCTTGGTTTTTGGCTTTTAACCTTTTTCTGAGAAAGCGTTCGGGTTCTTCTAGCGGTTCCTTTATGTCTTTATTGGAACTGGAGCTCATACACTACGTGAGGACGGCGTCGGGTTCCAAGTCCTGCAATAAAAACAGAAAAGAACGTTGGTCAGAAGGTTCACCACGGCCCCGTATTGAGCGAACACGGCCCCGTGGTCGGAATTACAGTGATTGTTTTTCAGATCCCAGTTACTGGAAGTTGGACACGGCCCCGTGTTGCACCGGCACGGCCCCGTGGTCAGCCTTCTGTAACTTGAAAAACAAAAAACTGCCAGTAACGTTGCTGAGCACGGCCCGTGTCCGACCAGGCACGGCCCCGTGCTGAGCTCTGCAGAAGCTAAAAATCTAAGAAAATCCTAAAAAAAATTAAAGAAAAATAAAAATATGATTAGGCCGTTGATTCCTAACTTTCTTAAAATCCTTGTGTCCCCGGCAACGGCGCCAAAAACTTGATGTGTGTGTAGTGTAATATATTTTTAGATATATATTTAAGCCCTTTTTACACTTTTAGCCAAGTTTTAAATTTATAAAACACGATATTCACTAACACTAAACACACATATGGGCAAGTGCACCCATCGTGGACGTAGTATAGTGTTGGTAAGATACCGAGGTCGTCCAAGGACACACGAGCTTTTAATACCGGTTTATCCTCAACGTCTAATCAAATCAAAAAGGTTAGAAAAATGTTTTAAACTAAGAAAAATAAAAACTAACTAAATGCTGAAAATAAAAATAAAATAAAAACAGATAGACAAGATGAATCACTTGGATCCGACACGTGTATTAGTATAACCTTTGATTATTTTCGCACTTTTGCACTTGTTTAAGAGATTATCTTAGTTATTGTAGTAGGCCCCTCTTTTGAAGGCGACGTTACCCTCAACCCAGTAGTTTGAGTCAGCAAGGATACAATCCTAAAGGGTCGGATTATTGAAAGATAATGAATTAAGTTATTAATGCAAATTATGGTAGGCCCCGCTTTTGGCGGCGACGTTACCCTCGGCTAAGTAGTCTGAGTCAGCAGGGATACAGTCCTAAATAGCCGGGTTATAGTATTAATAGTAGTTAACTTATGAGGGGGTCAAAGAGTTTGGATCCCCGCCATCCAATACCTATGGGCATTGAAGGAGATCCTACTAAATTTGACCCAGGTCCCAAGCAGGACCTCTAAACGCTGAACAAGGGCAAGACCCTTACCAAACCGTTCCCTTAACCCCCGACCAGGTAGCCAACATACCTCCATATAGACCGTAGAGATATGAATGGTGAAAATCTTTTATTTTATATAGACAGTAAAATAATGCCAAGACACCACGGACAAACGATAAGGAAAGATCACCTTCAACATAAGTAACTAGTTATTAAAGTCATTAATACAAAACCAAATAAAAAGTGCAAAAGATTAAAAATAAAAAGTATTATACTAAACACTTGTCTTCACCAAGTGATGTAAGAGACTTAGGCAAACATGGCCTTGATTGTCAAGAACTCTTACGATCAATCTTGGATCCCGAGACGACTCACACACTCTACGATGGACAATGGATGATGGTGGTGGATGATGGTGTTATGGTGGTGGTGGGTGGTGGATGAGGTGTGAGAGAGGTGGTGTGCCAAGGGATGAGAGAGAATGAAGCCAAGCTCCTCTATTTATAGGCTGAACAGAAGGCTGGACACGGCCCCGTGTCCGCTGGACACGGCCCCGTGCCCGCCTGACACTCTCTCTCCTCATTAATTGTAATTGCGAATTACAATTAATGCGCCTGCTGTACTTTCACCACGCCCCCGTGCTCGCTGGACACGGCCCCGTGGTGGGCAATGGAAGCTTCTACTGGTTTGTCTTTTCTGCTGCTTCCTGGGCACGCCCCCGTGTTCGCTGGACACGGGGCGTGTTCAGACTCTGTTTCTTCTCCTTTGCCTTGGGAGGTGCCGTTGAGGGTCCGGGCAGTCCACTTCTGTTCCTTTTCTTGTATTTATGGTAGAATTAGCTGTCTTTTTGCTTCTTTTGTGATTTTGAGCTCATTTCATCCTGAAAATACAAAAGGAAGACAAAAACACTCTTTTTCCAACATTAGTACTTAAAAAGGGTTAGTTTTATGCCTTAATTGATGTGATTTATATGTTGCATTTTACACACATTAACATCCTTAATGTTCATGCTTTCTGTAACAACTCTCACTAAAAGTAATACTTAGGATGATAATTAATCAAAAAGGAAACCCTAATTGAGACACCCAAGTGATTCTGCATTAACCCAAAAATTTTCAGAACAATCGGAATCAGGATCAGGGCCCCTAAAACTCAAGGGGGGTAAACCCTAGTTGACGATTATCTATAATATTTGCTGTCTAAGTTTTGTTTGAGAAAAGTGTCAATTCAGCAAGCCTAGTCCCGAACCCAGCTAGTCTATATAATTAGACAGCTTCCCTTACGGACCGTAAGGGATATGGCTTACGGTCCGTAAGCGTGTCCAAAAATCAGTATAAATAGCAGACATTGGCACTTGCTTTCTGTGATTGAAACGACGTCCAAATTCTCTGTGTACGTCGAGTTATAGCAATAACAGTCCACACCACACACAATTCACGAAGTGCTGCCGCAATCAGGGTAATAACTCGATCGCTATTACGATACAACGTCCGATTGATTATAACTATCCAACGATTGTCCGAGTGCTGCTCAAATTGAGCTTGTACTTTGATTATTCGTCGTGATTTCGACTTGAATATTTGAGTGCTGTTCGAATTCTGACTATGCTCTGTTATTCGTCGTGAATCCGTTGAATTATTAAGTATTGCACTTGTAAATCATTGTGAGGGTTTAATCTCGTGAATTGTCGTAACTGCTGTATTAGTTACTAACCCGTTTGTGTGTGCATTATTGTTAAATTAGGTTAATCAAGGCAAATTAGTAGGCTTATACTTTGCTCGTTAAATATGCAATGTGAGTCATTCTCTTTTTATCAACTGTTTTACAAAACTCCAAGTTATTTTCAAAGTTATAATTACAGGGATTAAGTCTTTGTAATCACCCAATTACAGCCGGTATGTGGGGTTTTGTATACATTACTTGTTTCCCGTCACACTTGGACAAACGGGTGGCCAAGGGGTGATCTGACCACAGTCACAGACACCATTGGACAAATGGGCTAGCCAATGGATGGTCGAGTGACAAATACTGTGGGTAGATGGTTTGATATCAGAAACATTGTAATCGCTCTTAATACTGTAAATTATAACAACCGTAATGTTTTCAGTAAAATGAATGATTCACTCAGTATTTCCCCGCTGACAAAACCTTTTCCAAACATGTTTCAGGTGATCTGTTGTGATCTAAGGAAAGTGCCGTGAAGCACGACAAGCTCAGAGAAGTGGCTCAGTGTCAATAAATAAAGAAACATGTTTTGAGAAATAAAGATTTCCTTGCGAAATCATCTTATTGTAAATTATGGGATTTTATCCCTAAAACTTTATATAATATATTAAACGGGCATTTTTAGTATTAAAAGACCCTGTGTTAAAAGACTTCCGCTGCCGCCTAAATTAAGTACCATGGGATTCCTGTTCCGCGGCTCTTGAACCGGGTCAAACCGGGGCCGAGGGCCGTGACAGGAAAAGGTGGTATCAGAGCCACTGATCGAGCCACTGATTTAAGCCTATTACTAATTTAAAGTAAAGTATTTAACAAAATACTTAATTTTATTAATTGCCATTCTGTGATTATGTGTTTTATTAACTGGTTATTTGTTAGCTACAGTATGAGTAAACAGAAGCTTTCTGCTATTTACCACAAATTAGACACTACACCCACAGAAAAAGGAACCTCTTCCTCCAAACCCCCAGCAGATCTAAAAGAAGGAATTTTTGTTCGTAAAGCAAATTATGAAAATCTTCTTACCCCAGAGAAAAGAAATTCAATTCTTAGGAAGGGTCAGGAGAAAATAAAGATACCCCAAGCCAAGAAAGTGAGGTTTAATCCAGAAATCTAGGAATTTGTTACTAGTCCACATTGGGAGGACGAATTAGATGAAAAATGGGCAAATCTTTACATGTTAGCTACCGTAGCAGAAAACGCAAACCTTTAAAATTACCAATACACCTGAACTAGTAGGAAACTGCTACTCCGTAAATAAATAAATCAATCCTAGTGTGTTCTCTTTCCTGTTGTCTTTGTACAAATTAGTATGCAATAAAACTTCAATGTTTATTTGTTAAACTTTGTTCCAAAGTTTTAACTTAACATTTTTGTGCATTTTGCATATATGCTATCCAGCATGAATGAGATATCGGAAGCATTCCAGAATCTCAACCTCTACCCAGTACCAATTGAAGTCTCCCACGACTTTACTGGTTACATTGCTGACATAGAGGAACCCCTGGAATTCCAAGCTCCACCGCTGGAAAAAGCCAAACCTAAAAAGAGAAGAAGATATGTAGGATGGAGAAAAGTGCGCAGGAGGAAGCCAGCCACTAGGAGACTTCCTAAAATAGAAAACCCTGTGAGCAAAGGAAAAGAAATAGAAACTGGAGAGAGTTCCAAACAAGCAGAAATAGAAATAAGGGAAGATATTAAGCAAAAGGGAATAAAGATCGGAGAGAGCTCTAAACAACCTGAGGAGATCACATTCCAAGACGAAATAGACCGTCTACTAGCGAATTGTGATGTCATAGAACCTATTAACAATAATCTCTACTCTTACCCTGCCACAGCCCAATTCCCAATAAACTTAGAACCAGTTATTCCAGACCCACTAATCCACACCCGACCTTTAGGACAAATGGAAGAGTGGTGGACAAATGACTGGCAATTCCAAAATATGATCAATAGTCCCTATACTTTACTTCCTCAATTTGATCCAGAACCTATCCCCAACCCGCCAATGAGCTATGAAAACCTGGCCGAACTTCATCAGTTTGGTGAAGAACTGATAGGTACAGGGAATAGGATCCGGGAAATAGGGGAACAAATCTCTTGGAAGTATGACGAGAGGGAGCGTCACTACTGAACTGCCAGTTGATCAAAGAATAGTGGGGTTGGAAAGTCTGTTTGTATAATAATAGTAATAGTGAAATCTAACTCTGTAAAATGGGAAATAAAACATTGTAAGAAAGATAGTGTGTATTGACGCCTATATAATCTATCAAACAAAGTAGAAGTCGAGAAAATCGACAATTTTGGTTATAGATATGTGTTGTAAGGTTTTATGTGTTTATGTGTAATTGCTTTGTTATATTTAACTAGCAATTATTTGACACTAATAAATTACACTTATACCAATTATCAGATGGAAAAAGCTAGTAATGAACCAGTTAATGAAGAGAATCCATCTGAGCAAAATCAGGAAAACCAATACATGACTAGACAAGATATTGAAAATATCATCACTCAAGGGATAGCTAATGCTATTCCTGCAATCATGGCTGCTGCTCAGAAACCTGTTGAACCGCAACAAATCATTCCTAGTAAACGTACCCAAGAAGATAATTTTAGTCATAGTGTAAATGGAGGCGGCAATCATGACAATAATAATCCACGACAGGCTCCACCTCCTAAGAAAATGAAAGCTGCAACGCCTGGTTGCACTAACAAGGAATTTCTTGCTTGCAAACCTGCTGAATTTGCAGGTAACGAAGGAGCAACTGCAGTACTGCGTTGGTTAGAGAAAACCGAAGCAGTAATTGCAATAAGTAAATGTGTCGAAGAAGATCAAGTTATGTATGCGTCAAATTTGTTCAAAGAAGGGGCGTTAGAGTGGTGGAACACTGTATTGCAAGCAAAAGGAAGAAGGGTGGCCTATGCAATGAACTGAGAAGAATTTAAGAGTCTTGTAGAAAGAAAATTCTGTCCCGAATACGAGAAGGAACAAATGGCCAACAAATTCCTAAATCATCGTATGATAGGCGTAGATTGTCGGAAATATACTTCGACATTCTTCGAATATGCGAGAGTGGTACCTACCCTGGCTTCGCAAGAACCAGTACTCATTTCCCGTTATATTTGGGGATTAATCGGAGAAATCCGTAACATCGTTAAGGCTGCGAGACCACGCACTATGACGATGCTGTGGAGTTAGCTAATACCTTAACCGATGAACTGGTACGCACAAGAGAAGAAGATCGAAAGAAGGAATTGGCTCAGAAGATTACCCAAGGATTTCGTGTGGGTAATACTAAGAAAAGAGGAACAGGGCAATCCTCATCACCTCCTTTCTGCAGAAATTGCAAGAAGAAACACTATGGACAATGCAATATAATCTGCAACTTTTGCAAGGCAAGAGGACATCGTGAAGAAGACTGCAGAAGAAAAACAAGAATCTGTTATAACTGCAGAGAAACGGGACATTTCCAATCTGAATGCCCTAAGTTAGCCAAACCAGCAGACAATAAAGCTAAAACGGCCAACGGAACTACTAAGAAGAATGCATGAGCATTCCAGTTGACCACTCAAGAAGCCGAACTCATCCCAGATGTGATAGCTGGTACGTTCTTAGTTCACGACGTATTTGCGAAAGTATTATTTGACTCTGGTGCAAACCAAAGTTTTATTAATACTTCATACTGCCAAGCTCTTAATTTACCATTAACTACCCTTAGGCATATTTTTACGGTCGAAACCGCAGAAGGGAATTCTGTTAACATAGATAAAGTTTTGCAAGAAGGAAAAATAGAACTATTAGGCCATAAGTTTTCTGCAAATCTGTTACCTATGAAATTAGCCGGATTCGATGTGGTATTAGGAATGGATTGGTTAGTAGCCAACCATGCTCGAATCCTCTGTGATAAGAATTCCGTAGAAATTCGTACCCCCACAGGAGAGGTGATTTTGATTACAGGAGATAGACCTCGAAAGCCACTGAAATTCATCTCAGTAATGAAATTGGCTAGTTATTCGAGAAAACAAGAAATGGTGTATATGATTTCTGTAATCATTAACACTAAAAATAAGGAACTGCAGGACATCCCTGTAGTCTCAGAATACCCAGATGTCTTTCCAGAAGAATTACCTGGGTTGCCACCCGATAGAGAAGTAGAATTTAGAATTCATTTAATTCCGGGTACTACACCAATAGCCAATGCACCTTATCGATTAGCACCCACCGAAATGCTAGAATTGAAAAAGAAATTAGACGAATTACTAAGCAAATGATTTATACAACCTAGTTCATCCCTTGGGGAGCACCAGTGTTGTTTGTGAAAAAGAAGGATGGATCGATGAGAATGTGTATCGATTATAGAGAATTAAATAAGGTTACAATTAAGAATCGATACCCATTACCTAGGATTGATGATCTTTTTGATCAACTTCAAGGAGCTAGATATTTTTCCAAAATAGACTTAAGATCTGGATATCACCAACTGAAGGTACAAGAAGAGGACATACCTAAAACTGCTTTCAGAACTAGGTATGGTCATTATGAGTTTATAGTCATGCCCTTTGGATTAACAAATGCACCCGCAGCATTCATGGACATGATGAATAGGATCTGTAAATCATACTTGGATAAATTTTTGATCGTTTTCATCGACGATATACTTATTTACTCCAAAAGCCAAAAGGAACATTGTGAGCACCTACATGTACTCTTAACCTTGTTAAGAAAAGAAAAGCTCTATGCCAAATTCTTGAAGTGTGAATTTTGGCTGCAAGAAGTGCAATTCTTAGGTCATATGGTAAATCACGAAGGAATTCAGGTAGATCCTGCTAAAATAGAAGCAATCACTAAATGGAAGGTTCCACAATCAGCTATGGAAATTAGAAGTTTTCTAGGCTTAGCTGGATACTACAGAAGATTTATTAAGGATTTTTCTAAGATAGCTGTACCCTTAACTAAGCTGACCTGTAAAACCGTTAAGTTTGAATGGGGATCTAGACAAGAAGAAGCTTTTAAGATTTTAAAGCACAGATTGACAAATGCTCCAATTTTAGCCTTACCCGAAGGAATAGAAGATTTCGAAGTATATTGTGATGCCTCAAGGTTAGGATTTGGATGTGTGTTGATGCAACGCAAGAAGGTAATTGCGTATGCCTCAAGGCAATTGAAAAAGCATGAAGAGAATTATACGACTCATGACTTAGAATTAGGAGCCATAATTTTTGCCCTTAAGATCTGGAGACATTATCTGTATGGAAGTAAGTTTACTGTTTATACAGATCATAAAAGCTTAAGGTACATATTTGGGCAAAAAGAGTTAAATATGAGACAAAGAAGATGGATGGAAATCCTAAGTGATTACGACTGTGATATTCAATATCACGAAGGAAAGGCTAACGTAGTCGCAGATGCCTTAAGTCGTAAGTATCATGAGAAGCAAAAGCGAGTCCGTGCTCTTAGATTAAATCTACAAATAGATTTAATGGATCAATTAAAGGAAATTCAGGAAACAGCAATCAAGGACGAAGCTGAAGGAATGAAAGGTTACATTAAAGAACTAGAACAAGGAAATGATGGAATTTGGAAATTACACAAGAAACGAATTTGGGTACCTAAGCAAGGAGAATTAAGAAATAAGATTTTAGAAGAAGCTCATAAATCTAGGTATACTATACATCCAGGAAATAATAAGATGTACCAAGATTTAAGGAAGAATTTCTGGTGGATAGGTATGAAAAAGGATATAGCCGAATACGTATCTAAGTGTTTAACATGTTCCCAAGTTAAAGCCGAACATCAGAAACCTTCAGGACTACTACAACAATTGGAAATGCCTGTATGGAAATGGGAACTCATAACAATGGATTTTGTTACTAAGTTACCCAGAACCAGAAAAGGTAATGATGCGATTTGGGTAATTGTAGATCGATTAACCAAATCAGCTCACTTTCTACCAATGAAAGAAACCTTTAGCATGGAAAGGTTAGCAAGGTTGTATGTAGACGAAGTCGTATATTTACATGGAGTTCCGCTCTCCATTGTATCAGATAGGGATAGTCGTTTCACTTCCCATTTCTGGACTAGTTTCCAGAAAGCAATGGGAACCCGACTAAATCTGAGTACTGCATATCATCCACAAACCGACGGACAAAGTGAAAGGACGATACAAACTTTGGAAGACATGCTCCGAGCATGTGTAATAGATTTTGGTGGTAATTGGGATAACCATTTACCTTTAATTGAATTCTCCTATAACAATAGTTATCATTCAAGAATTGAAACTGCTCCATTCGAGGCACTGTATGGACGCAAGTGCAGAACTCCAGTATGTTGGGCGGAAATAGGAGAAAATCAACTATCAGGTCCAGAAATCGTACAAGAAACTACTGACAAGATAACTCAGATCAAGGAAAGACTGAAAACGGCTCGAGATAGTCAGAAGAGCTATGCAGACAATCGTCGCAAACCATTAGAATTTCAAGTCGGAGACAAAGTACTATTGAAAGTTTCCCCTTGGAAAGGAGTAGTACGATTTGGTAAGAAAGGAAAACTGAGTCCAAGGTATGTCGGACCATTCCCAGTAATACAACGAATAGGACCAGTTGCTTATCGCTTACAACTACCAGAAGAACTAGCTGGAGTACATGATGTATTTCGCTTGGGGTTTTGGTGAGAGGGGTGAAACTGTCAGAGTAGGGGGTGGGCCTCTCTCCCGAGGCCTATATGGGGAGTACAAGGGCCTTGTTCTATCATGCAACATTCTTTCAAAAGCAGGTTTTTTGGAGTAAGGTGTACCTTTATCGAGAGGCTTTGTAGCCGGGGAGACCTTTCGGGGTGGGGTGTCCGTCTCCTTAGCTTTGCTGACTGTGTCTTTACCCCTGACAAAGGCTCTGACCCTGTCCATGAGATTGTCGAACGAGTGTGGGAACTCTTCCCCCAGTTTCTCACATAGTTGTGCATGCTTTAATCCGTTTATGAAACTGCTGATCTTCAGGACCTCCGGGACATCCTTAATGTTCATGCTTTCTGTAACAACTCTCACTAAAAGTAATACTTAGGATGATAATTAATCAAAAAGGAAACCCTAATTGAGACACCCAAGTGATTCTGCATTAACCCAAAAATATTCAGAACAATCGGAATCAGGATCAGGGCCCCTAAAACTTAAGGGGGTAAACCCTAGTTGACGATTATCTATAACAAGTTGATATTACCCGCGCGTTGCTGCGGGAGCATGATTATGAAAGCCATTTCGTATGTGATGCAAAAATTCTTTAGTTTAGGAATAAGTTATTATAATATGTGCTATTTCGTTATTAAAAAAATGTTATTTTTAAGGAAACCTTTAAATTTGGTTGATAAAAAGACTATTTCATGAAGTATCATTTCCTTACTATTAACTAAATAACCAATAATATTAACTAAATAATCATTAATGTTGCGTTTTGACGCGTTTCCCTTTCTTCAGTTGTGAGTCATGTGCCAACGAATGTACTCTTTTAAGGCCTTCTCATGGTACCGGTGGTACCAAATTTGGAATCAAGCGACACCATACATAATTTAATAAAATCACTTTCATAAATTTCTGAAATATAATGATAAACTTCAATACCAAAACAACTGCTCTAGAAACAATTGATATATACAGAAACAAACATATAAGAAATCTACGTAGATATGAAATTGGTATTGAAATGCCCAATTAACCATTCATTTTTTAAATATTAGAATTTTAAAAAAATAATGGTATGAATGTAAATATGTAATATAAAGGGTCTCTCACTGCCTCATCTTAAAGATAATAGTATGAATGTAAATATACAATACAAAGTGTCTGTGACTCTCATCTGAAATCAAAGAAACATATGTGAACACATTATTTTGGTTATTTAATCGAATCGAAGATACTCAATTAATTATTCATTTAATAGTTTTAACCATAATATTATTATCATGTATTTAACAACAACAACAACAACAACAATAATAATAATAATAATAATAATAATAATAATAATAATAATAATAACAACTTTATTGTTCTTAGCATTTAAATAATGCAATCTTTTCATTTTACGTAAATTCGCGCGTTACATATGGATGTTATGTATAAATAGATGAAAATTAAGATTGCTAGGTTTATTCAAAATCCTTATTGGAATTCACCTTGTGATGCAAGGGGAGATTTGCTATTTACACAAATCAACAAATTTGTATATTCTTGCGAAAACACGGAAAGCTCGATCGATATTAGTTTGGGTATTGAATGATACTAAGCTTTAAGTCTGTGAAAATAATATCAAGTTTGTTTTTATTAAAAAGCACAAAGTAAAAAAAAACAAACAAACTTAATTTTATTTTATTTTCAAAACACTAAAATACCTATTATAATCATATAAACATGGTAAAATCAATGTCACATTTCTTTTCAAAAAAGTAAGCAACAAAAAATAATTAAAAAGGTAAAATGGTATTACTTGTCTCATACAAAACCATTTCCTCCGCATGTAGTTTTGTTCCTTCTTCAAATCCACAAAATCCTACAAAAGAAATATGAGGAAAATGCTGTTACAACGTTCACCGCTCGCACCACGGCGGCCACCACTGTCGTCCAGCACGTGCAACCACCACCATTGTCCATATCATCTAACCAGCTGCAGCCCGTGCGTATCTATTCAGACCATCACCACATCTCGCTATCTCTCCTCTCTGTCTCTCCAAACCTCTGATCTATCCTAAAATTGGGCATGCATTCACCGATTCAAACGCTAGCGTTGTTCTCTGGTGAAGTTGACGGCGTTGGCGGTGATTGAGGAGGCGCCGACGGTTATAATGCCCTTAAGAAAAGAAAACGGGACGTCGTCTAAAGAAAAGGTATGACGGTTATATACGCTGCTTTTTGGACTACAGACGGTTATATACGCGCTTTTTGGATTGTATATAAAATTTATTGAAATACATTATATAGCCTTTTGCAATAAATAGATAGAACGGTGTGAGATGGGGGTGGTTTGTGTAGCCATGACGGTTCCGTAACACGGTGGTGTATGTTGGTAATTTTTGTGGTATTGTATTATAATTAAGCAAAGGGTATGTATATATGGTTTTTAAAAGTCACAACTTTTCATTCTTAAGAGGCAACCCAAGTTACTTTTTGTAGGGTTATATAATTTGCTGTCTAAGTTTCGTTTGAGAAAAGTGTCAATTCAGCAAGCCTAGTCCCGAACCCAGCAAGTCTATATAATTAGACTGCTTCCCTTACGGATCGTAAGGGATATGGCTTACGGTCCGTAAGCGTGTCCAAAAATCAGTATAAATAGCAGACATTGGCACTTGCTTTCTGTGATTGAAACGACGTCCAAATTCTCTGTGTACGTCGAGTTATAGCAATAACAGTCCACACCACACACAATTCACGAAGTGCTGCCGCAATCAGGGTAATAACTCGATCGCCATTACGATACAACGTCCGATCGATTATAACTATCCAACGATTGTCCGAGTGCTGCTCAAATTGAGCTTGTACTTTGATTATTCGTCGTGATTTCGACTTGAATATTTGAGTGCTGTTCGAATTCGGACTATGCTCTGTTATTCGTCGTGAATCCGTTGAATTATTAAGTATTGCACTTGTAAATCATTGTGAGGGTATAATCTCGTGAATTGTCATAACTGTTGTATTAGTTACTAACCCGTTTGTGTGTGCATTATTGTTAAATTAGGTTAATCAAGGCAAATCAGTAGGCTTATACTTTGCTCGTTAAATCTGCAATGTGAGTCATTCTCTTTTTATCAACTGTTTTACAAAACTCCAAGTTATTTTCAAAGTTATAATTACAGGGATTAAGTCTTTGTAATCACCCAATTACAGCCGGTATGTGGGGTTTTGTATACATTACTTGTTTCCCGTCACACTTGGACAAACGGGTGGCCAAGGGGTGATCTGACCACAGTCACAGACACCATTGGACAAATGGGCTAGCCAATGGATGGTCGAGTGACAAATACTGTGGGTAGATGGTTTGATATCAGAAACATTGTAATCGCTCTTAATACTGTAAATTATAACAACCGTAATGTTTTCAGTAAAATGAATGATTCACTCAGTATTTCCCCGCTGACAAAACATTTTCCAAACATGTTTCAGGTGATCTGTTGTGATCTAAGGAAAGTGCCGTGAAGCACTACAAGCTCAGAGAAGTGGCTCAGTGTCAATAAATAAAGAAACATGTTTTGAGAAATAAAGATTTCCTTGCGAAATCATCTTATTGTAAATTATGGGATTTTATCCCTAAAACTTTATATAATATATTAAACGGGCATTTTTAGTTTTAAAAGATCCTGTGTTAAAAGACTTCCGCTGTCGCCTAAATTAAATACCACGGGATTCCTGTTCCGCGGCTCTTGAACCGGGTCAAACCGGGGCCGAGGGCCGTGACACTTTCCTTGACAAATCTCTCCACGTATTGGTCTATCCGCTCGTTGTCCCTCTGCCTTATGTGCAGAATTTCGTTTGGATTTTTGACCACTTTTCTCTGCTGACCAAATTTTCTCAGGAATTTTTCACTTAGCTCTTCATAGCTGTCAATCCCTCCTGGAGGGAGGCTGTCAAACCAGAGTCGGGCTCCCTCCGTCAAGGTTTGTACAAACATGTGGCACCAAACTGGCATGGGCCACCGCCCTAGTTGTCCCGCACTCCTGAAGGCATGAAGATGGTCTTCAGGGTCTCTCGTTCCGTCGTATCAGTCAAAGTTTGGAGGTAGTTTCGTTTTTGGGGGCATTGGTGCTTCTACAATCCTCCGGGTGAATTTTGAGACTTTAGCTAAGTCCCGTGGAAGGTAGGGTTGATCTAGGCCATCATCGTTTTGGTTTTCCTTTTCTTTTTCTTTTCCTTTCGGTTTCTTTCTCGTGATGAGATCTTCCCTCTCTTCCGAAGACATCTGTCTAAGGGCTGTCATGAACGTTTCCAGTGGGTCACTACCACTGCCCTTGTTTTGAGGGTCTGTCCCCTCCTGGTTGGAAGGTGTGTCGAAGGACAGTCTAGCCCTAAGGCTGTTAAGCTTTTTTTGCCTCTCTAAATCCTCAAGGCACTTTTTTAACTTTTCCCTGTGCATGGCTACGAAATCTAGAGTGATAGGTTCCTCTCTTTCTGGATTTTCCACTTGATTCTCGTTCTCTTCTTCATGAGTTATATCTTCCACCGTGACCTTATCAATGATCGTTCTGTACCGTCTGGATGGTACGTGAGTTGGGTAGAGTTGTCATGCTGTTGTTTGTGAAACGGGCTATCTTTAACGTCGGAGTTTAGTGTGGAGACACCGGTCAGACTGATGTCCCACGGATGGCGCCAATGTTGAATACCCAAATCCCGGCAGACGTTCAATGGATCTTCGCTGACGTCAAGATACCCCTGCCTTTGTTGCTACAAAAGAATAACCCGTTAGCCTCGCCACGGAGGACCCCGGGAGGGAGATCCGTGACCAAGCTCCGGCGTGAGAATAAGTAAACTTGCCGGAGAGTGAGAGGAGCCTATTCCGATGAGTGTGATCACCGGAATGTTTCCTCTAAGGTGTGAATCCAATAGATATATGTGTGTGTTTAATGTGATAGAATATTGGTCGGAATAAATGAAGTAGAAATAAATGAGATAGTCTTTAATGTGATACCTCTGATGCCTCTCATTACCGTTTTCTTCTTCTTATATAAGCATATGACCTTATCCTGCATGTGAGATATTTTGTTTAAGGTAATCCAACGGATCTTAGGAGTCTTCGGGGGGGCTCAGACACGTGTCTAACCCCCAACGGCAAGATGACAGCTTCATTAATTGTTTCCGGCTGGGAAGTACGACTTCTAGCCAAAGATCCTTTTTCAATCGAGCATTAAATGTGGCATGTCCCCTCTGGTTCTAGTTTCCCGCTCATTTTGTAAAGGGAGATCCTTAGTGGGCAAGGTAAGCCACTGTTAGGCTTATTTCCTATTGGGCCCGCATGAAGGTAGCCCAAAGCGGGTAAAATGGGATTACCCATTGGCCCGTCGTCAAATATCATCTCACGTTAACTCCCCATTCCACTCCCCATTTTGCACTCAATCAGAGGGTATGATTCAAACACCTAGAGAAAGGTAAAGAATTAAAAAAATGATTGCTTTAAAGGGGTTGGTACCCATCATTAAACCCCCCCCCCCTCCCTCCTCTTCCCGCATCGGTGACTATACACCGAAAACATTCAAACAATCGGTGACTCAAACAAGTGGGGGTCATTCACCGATCGGTGAAAACAACTCCCCGAAGGGGTCCCCGACATCATACCATCCGCCCTAAAGAATGAGGCATAATTCGTATGAAGTGCGGTAGAAAGTTTTGGCATTTGATCAAGCAAATCTAATGGTTGAAATTGAGTGATCCCCAAATCTATAAATCACGTCAAGAGAAAACAAGTGAAACAAGTGAGGAAAATAGGAAGATCTAATATTGGTGACTCATAAACCCATTTCCTCACGATTTTCAAATGTCAATAACTTTATCATACGATAATATTTAAAACACAATACATCATATTAGCGAGCATTTCATTCTCTTTAATTTGAGTAGACTATTGCTGTAGTTTTCTTAATTTTTAATTTTTTTAATTTTACAAGCTATAACGTTACGTGATCTTGTAACGTTGCATGATTATGATTTAGTACGTAATTACGTAATATGTATTTTATCCATGGAACACGTGTAACGTTAGATGATTATGTATTACGTAACAATAGTTGACTATGTATTTGTAAGACTCCTTCCCGTTTTTTAGAACCTCAAATGACCTAAAAGCTCGACTCAAACTCACTTCAATATCGCTTAAACGAGCCAAAGCTCGGCTCGAGCTCGTTTTATAGGCCTAAATTGAAACCCACTTGGATTTTTTAGAAGTGGGTTGATTATAAAGAATCATCATTATCATTAATTATGTTATATGTACAAAAACTAAAATTTTCTTGTGGTTCGTTTATGATTGCGAGTCTAAACGAGCTTTGTATTTCAAGCTCAAGCCAAGGCTCGATAACTAAACGAGCTCTATTTCAGGCTTGATCTTGGGCTCGGGCTCGTTAAAGCTCGGCTTATTCGAGCTTTTAACCGATTCGATCATGAGTAGCTCTCGAGACTTTGGGCTTATTTACACCCCTAGTTAGTATATTTCCAAAAGTAACAATAATATTTGCATCAAAAGTTTGAATGGTGAATGATGAGTATAATATAGGTTAAAGATTGTGGTAAATGGTGGTGATGTGACACTTTTAACTACACAAAGACCCTTTTAACTACTAAAAATTACAGACTAACCCATTGACCCAATTTAACCGTCAAGTACAATCATAGAAGCACAATGCCCATAGTAAAAGATAATTTAACTGTATAGAAGAAGCAATAAGAAAGAAATACATACATCAGCTGCAACTTTTTATGATGAAATCTAGAGAGGAAAAACTTTCTTATGTTTAAAATAAAGCAAGAAACAGATAAACAAAACTCCACATAACACGGCACTCGTAGAAACGACCCAATGGAATCTGTTCGGTTCATCGAAAACTTCATCTTCAAAGTTCATTCCGAATACAACTGTCACTACTGCGAATACGGTTGCCAAAAAAAGTAGCCGCCGTCAAGAGCAGCTCGAACTTAATCAGCTTATTCTGGACATTACCCTTGTTACCAACCATCATACAAAATCATTAGTCAAATACTAAAAAATGGTTCCGACGGTTGAAGTTGATATCGATTATCGAACATTTGCAAGAAAGAAGGAACACGTTGCTTACAAGTTTAATGTTGATCAGATCTTCAGTGTCATCAATATACTCCTTGAGCTGCAGTTGGATAATTTGAATGAGGTTATTAATAGATTATATTTGTGTAAATAGAAATAGGATCTTGTCATTAATTATGTTATTATCTCTTCCCTAAATTAAGGGATTGTAACTTGTATATATATTGATCTTATCAATGAGAGAAGGCAATTGAGCCATTACATTCTTCATGGTATCAGAGCCACATTATTACCCACCATATTATTACCCACCTCCTTAGGCTAGTAACCCCCATCGCCACAGCCCCCTAATTGGGCCCACTGGTCACCGCCCCCATGCCCATACCCCTCAAACCCCTCTTCTTCTAACACGACCCAACCTAACTCCACGGCCCAAGGCATATTAGGCCCAAAACCCAACAGCCATGCCACGGCTCAGACATACTCCACTGGCTACTCCCCGACAGATATCGCTCAGGCCCTATACAACTTGGCTCTACAGAATAATGATTCATCATGGACCATGGACACGGGCGCCTCAGGTAAAATGTCTCCTCAATCTGATAAGTTTCCGTCTATTTTTAATTCTGGCATTATTCGTAACATTATTGTTGGCAATGGCAAAACCATTCCAGTTCTTGGACAAGGCAACATTACCCTCCCACCTCCATTCCCACCTTTTAAACTTAACAATGTCCTATATGCCCCTAATCTTGTTAAAAACCTTATTTATGTTCGTCGTTTTACCACTGATAATCATTTATCTGTTGAATTTGACCCATATGGTTTTATTGTGAAGGACCTCCAGACCAAGAAACCTATCCTACGGTGCAATAGTTCGGGGGATATTTACACTCTTAGCCCATCCAACATCACCAATCTCAACACTGCTTCCACTTTTGCTGCTATTTCTCAAGACATATGGCATCAACGGCTCGGTCACCCAGGCCCAGCTATTTTACAAAATTTGAAAAATTCTCATTCCATTTCGTGTGGTTCTAAAAATAATAAAGTTTGCACTGCTTGTATTTTTGGGAAACATACTAGACTTCCTTTTGTTGCTTCTAATACACGTACTTTTATGCCTTTTGACCTTGTACATAGTGACGTTTGGACATCTCCCATTATTTCGAACGGGGGACATCGTTATTATGTCTTGTTTTTAGATGATTATACCAATTTTCTATGGACCTACCGTATAGCTCACAAATCTGACGTTTTTTCTATGTTCACCAAATTCAACACCTTTATTCAAACCCAATTTCGCACAAAAATAAAGCAATTCCAATGTGATAACGGACGTGAATATTCCAATAACCAGTTTCATAATTTTTGCAACATGCATGGCATGCATTTTCGGTTTTCTTGCCCTCACACCTCGTCCCAAAATGGGAAAGCCGAACGAAAAATCCGCACCATTAACAATCTTATACGCACCATTATGGCCCACTCTTCAACCCCGAACATATACTGGCACCATGCCCTTGAGACCGCTACCTACCTCTTAAACATTATCCCATCCAAATTACACCACTCTCAAACACCCACCCAACGTTTATACCATTGCATGCCATCTTACGAGCACCTTTGCGTGTTCGGTTGCATTTGCTACCCCCTCATTCCAAACACAACCATTCACAAACTTGCCTACCGTTCATACCCATGTGTCTTCCTCGGTTATCCTTCGAATCACCGGGGATATAAATGTCTTGACCTAAAAACCCGGACTATCACCATTAACCGCCATGTCATTTTCGATGAGTCCATTTTTCCTTTTTCCAAGTCTCACAAACAATCCCCTAACACCTATCAATTTCTCGATAACACTGTTAATCCATATCTCCACATATTTCCTACATTCCAACCCAATCCTTCCCAGCCCAACTCTCCCACTTCATCGGCCCATACCTCCCAACAGACCACTCCCTCCCCTTTGGCCCACACTTCACCTCACCCAACACCTTCATCCCCTATACCCACACCCTCATCCATACATCGCAGCCCGGCCACCCAACACCTCTCCTCGGCCCAAACCAGCCCCTCGACACACCCATCCAACCCGATACCCTTACCAGCCCAATCCCTCTCACCCGAACCCACTGTTACCAGCCCAATACCGAACCCACCCCCAATCCCCCCATCTCGCACAATACACACTCGTGCAATGTCCGGAATCTCAAAACCGAAACACATTTTTAACCTTTCTACCATTTCCATCGTCCCCATTCCTACCAACCCCAAAGCTGCCTTGTCTAATCCGGAATGGTATAACGCCATGCAAACCGAATTTAATGCCTTAATTAAAAACAAGACTTGGGAACTTGTCCCGAGACAACCTGACATGCATATTATTCGCAACATGTGGCTTTTTCGCCACAAATACAAATCCGATGGTTCGTTAGAAAGGTACAAGGCTCGTCTTGTGTGCGATGGGAGAAATCAGGAGATAGGTATCGATTGTGGAGAGACTTTTAGCCCGGTTGTTAAACCGGCTACCATTCGGACAGTTCTGACATTGGCGTTATCACAGTCATGGTCCATTCACCAGTTAGATGTCACGAATGCATTTTTGCATGGTAATCTTACAGAGACTGTGTATATGTACCAACCTATGGGATTTCGGCATAGAGACTATCCTAATCATGTTTGTCGTCTAAAGAAATCGCTTTATGGTCTTAAACAAGCTCCGAGGGCATGGTACCAACGCTTCACCGATTTTGTTACTTCTATGGGATTCATACAGAGTCGCTGCGATAATTCTCGTTTTACATATCATCACGGGGGTGACATTGCATATTTGTTGATTTATGTCGATGACATTATTCTCACTACCTCTTCTGATTCTCTACGAATGAAACTCATGGGCAGCCTCGCGTGTCACACCCCGACCACGTAGAACATACCAAACGTGGCGGAAATGTCAGGGAGTGTTGTAACAGAATTAATTGTTTCAAATCCATGGCAATTGAAGTTTCGTTTTATTGATCAAACATGAAAGTTTACATTGTTTAAACAAGAACCAAAGAGTACATAACATAAATTAACTAGTTCTTGTCTCGTTTTAAGTCACTAAGGCACAGGTCCGCCTAAGTATATGTTGATAAATCCTATGCATCATCTCCTGAAAATACATGTGAAAATAGGTACGTCAGCATAAAAATGCCTGTGAGGTACATTGGTTTTGTGAAAACGGAATTCATGACTTATGTTTGAGAAAATGATTAGTCATGAACCTTGTAATTTGCTTTGTTTTGTAAATCATTTGAAAAACGATAAGATCAGATGATATGTATAATAAGAGAACACTGTATGGTTAAATGGATAACCATGTAAAACGAGTTTGTATAAGGTAAGTTGTTTGTAAAACAATGTCTTGTGAAGAATATGTTATTTGTGTAAAATGTAATGTATCTAAACTGAAATGACTTGGATAATGCTACGATATGTAATACTATACAAGCATTTATATATAGGAAGTACCAGCGGCATATCCACCATGTTTGTATCATATTACATACGCCACGTTACACCAACCATTTACCCAAACCATCCACCATGTAAATTGTTCTGTTGGTGCATGTTTGTGACAACAGCTTAGATTTGGTCTTTGGATATCTTGTAATTAGTTTAAACGATAAACGGTTAGCGGGTTTAGCTTTGTATTAGTGAGTTAATAGTGTTTGGGCTAAACTAAACCCAGTTGGATGTAGGGAAACGAATTGGGCCTTGCCCATGTAGGAAACCCTAGTCTAACTTGTAAACCTTGTGGTATATAAACAAGGTTAGGCTTTAGGGTTTAGGTTGATCAGTTAATCAGTTAATCAGCCAAAACAGAGTTTGAGAGGCATTAGAATTTCGTGAGAGCAGATTAGGGCTTGGACGAAATTTGAGTGTGTTTAGGGTTTGATTGATTGTAATTCATCTTGATTGATAATCAATAGAAACCCGGTTTGAAAGTGAATTTCTGTTTCCTACACATTTTCTGCTACAATCTGATCTAGAGGATTCCGCACTCTAGGTTAGATAGACGATTCTGTGACGATCCATAACATCAAGGGGGACCTACAATTGGTATCAGAGCACTAGGCTCTTGATTGCTCGGTTCAGAATTGTTTGCTGCAGAAACAGGGAGTGATTTCAAAATTTTTGTTAAACCTGAAAAATTAGGGTTTTTAAAAATTTTCGAAATTCTTGTGGGTTTGATAAAATTTTCGAAAATTTTGGCTATTTTGATCTTTTGGTTTGTTTGTTTGCTGATTTGCAGGTTTCAGGATAGTTTCTGATTGACTGTTTGAAGGATTTTGGCTGAAAAAGCTTGAAGATTCGAAGATTGTTCTTCGTGTTCTTCGCGTTCTTCGTTCTGTTTCTTGTTGATTTTCAAGAAATCACTTATATTTTGCTGTTTTGATTTTGCAGATTTGTGTTGGAGAGGAGATAAGATCTTCAAAATTTCGGAAAGATTGGATTTCCATACTGAGTTGGCGAATTTGATTAAATTTGCTGACTGACCAGCGAATTTAGCTGATCCATCATATTTACCAGCGAATTTGGGACTAAATAACTCGGTCATCGGCGAACTTAAATCCAAAGGCGACTTTGGTAATCGTGTTAGTTTCCACAGCGAAATTACCACGGTTTCAGCGAAATTAAGTGAACCAGCGAAATTAGCCGTTTCAGCGAAATAACCAGCAAACTTAAACTGACCAGCGAATTTAACTCAATACCAGCGAAATTAAGCGAAATTACCAGCGAATTTAGGAGAGAAATTAAGGGGTGGAATTTCAGTTGGCAAGCGTTGGAATTTTTTCGGTGTTTTGCAAATAGAAATTGATCCGTAGCTCGTTGGACAGAACCGTTTGCACCGTTGAACTCGTGTGATTTTTAGGACAAAAAAAAAACTCTGGAAAATCCCGAAATCGGTTTTTGACATTATATATCGTTGGACTCGTCTTTTCGAGACGATTCTAAAGGTATAATTTGGTAACCTCTGTTTTCGGACGACTTTTGTACGGTTTTATCAGTACGGTTACGGTTAAACGTGTTTAAAGATGATTAAAGTGGAGAATGTCGAGAAGTGGCCAAAGCTTACAAATGTTAACGAATATGCTGTCTGGAAGGAGGAGTTTGAATTGGTTGTGAAGAGCGAAGATACCAGAATGTGGTATTGTATTATAGATGGATACATTGCTCCTACACGTCGTGTTGAAGGAAGGACAAAAGTGATTTCTTATGACAAGATGGATGAATCTGAAAAACTGATGGTTGATGCTGAGAAGAAAGCTTTAGCAGTGATAAAGATGTCCCTGCCTGAGGGAATTAAACATACCATCAAGCACTATGGGACTTCTTATGATCTGTGGGAAGCTTTACGAAAACGTTATCAGAATTCATCAAGACAGAGTGTAGGAGATCGTGCGTTAGATGAAGAAGCAGTTGCTGTGAAAGAAGAGACGAAGAAAGCTCTTGAACAGAAGGTTGAGAAGAAGGCTGCAGAAGTTTCAAAGTGCATGGATGGTGTGAATGAACTTACAACAGAGGTGAAGGTAACACCAGAACCTGTAAGTCATACGTGTCATAATTGCACTGAACTACAGGGTGAAGTTGACAGACTATCGGAACAAAACAAAATTTTGTTGGCTGATTTGGAAAACCGAAAAGAGTTAAATGTTCTTTTGATTAAACGAGAGTCAAACTGTTTGGAAAAACTCAAATCAAATGAACAGGAAATTAGCAGTTTAACAAGCAAAGTCAATGAACTGTTACAGGTCATTGATTTGGCTCGTGAAACTGTGAAAGAAACGAATAACGAGCTTTCAGAAAAGTGCACAGAATTGGCTGATGCACAAGCCAAAATTGTAGAACTTCAGGGGAAGTTACATAATTTTGGGAATTCTTCGTTAGTCAGAACTCAAATTCAAAAAGGTTTAAAAAGAAGTAATGATAAAACAGGGGTGGGGTTTACTAAAGCTTCATCTTCTGACTACTCATTTTTACCAACTGAAGATGAGCTAACTGATTTTGTAACCACTGCACATGTAGTGGATCCGATAGCTGTGGACTTGCCAAGTAGTCCAGTTTCTTTGAAAGAATCTGTTGGGTCTAACAGTACACCTCATAAATTGGATGAGGATACTGAAGACAACAAGACCAACACATTTAAAAAGGGATCAACCAAAGAGAAAATATCCTGTTTTAAATGTCACAACAAAGGGCACGTGGCGAGTTGTTGTCCTTTAAAGAAAGGTAAGCAAAAAGTTGACGAAGTTATGGACGGGAACCAGGTTGGGTCAAGCAATAATGTGAAATCTGAATCTAGTTCAAAAACTTCCAATAAGAAGTTTTCGAAAAAGAGATCGTGCTTCAAATGTCACACCAAGGGACATGTAGCTAGCTGCTGTCCTAACAAAAAGAATGAAGCACAGGTGAGTGAGGAGAAAGGTTCAAATTCTCCAAAGAAATCTGCTCCCAAGCAACCACAGAATGTTGCTGTTGGTGTAGATAAGGCTGAAAAAGGAACTCCTCAAGTTCCTCGTTTTCAAAGAAATCAACAAAGATTTCAGCCTAGATCTCCATCAAGCAGATATCAGAGACCTAGAAGCAGTTCACCTAAAATGAACAATTTTAATTCAAATAATTTCAGAGGTCAAAGTCAATATCAAAATCGATACCAGAATAATGGTGGTCGAAATTTTTATAACAATGGCTTTAGAAATTATAACTATAATGCTTCTTGGAATCAAAATCAAAATTTCCAAAGGTCAAATTGTCCAAATGTATATAGGAACCCTCAGGACCAAAGGCCTAGTGGAAATCAAAATCAAATTCCAACAGGTCTACGATCCAAGACTCCAGTTAGGAGTAATGGATATTGGATGGATGTTCCGGTGGATGGTGAATTTGGACGACCCAAGACCATTAAGGCTTGGGTCCCCCAATCTAACTAATTTCTAAGTTAGTGTGTGTAGGAGCTGCTAAGGAGGATTATCAACTTATGTTGATAGCGGCTGCTCTAGGCACATGGCGGGGGGTGTGAGATTGTTGATATATATTTTTTAAATGATTTAAATTGAAGTTCAAAGTGCTTAGTCGACACAGAGGATAACCTGGCAGATCTTTATACTAAAGCATTTGACAGGGCTCGCTTTGAACGTTTAGTCGAACTCAACGGGATGAGGAATCCTGAATAACTGGTTTTTCATAAGAATTTTTGTAAATAGTTTACTGCTTTTCTTAAAAAATCAAAAACACAAAAAATTGAAAAATCAAAAACATAAAAAAAAATAATAGAAAATCAAAAATGAGTTATCACTGTGTGAAAAGAAGAAATGATAGTACATCAGTAAGTTAGACTGTCACACTGAACTTGAAATTACATTGCTTAAGTGTGATAGCAGCTTCATTATATGATGTACCAGTAGGCAAAAGCATGAAATAATCAACTTACCAATGTGATATAAACTTAAATGAACTGAATATGAGTGGGGAACACATCAGTGGTGTATGGTTTAATGACCTTAATTCTTGCGTTGATAGATTGCCAAAATCTGAAGTTTTGGGTCTTTATACTGTTATTTCAACTAGGGATATCTTGGATGTCTGTCTGTTAGAACTAAAATTGTACATGACCCCAGGAAAGATAGTCACTTGGAATTAGCTCATTTCTATTTGAATGTCTGTATATTTCCCGATACACACAATTTTGATCTGATTCTGAAATCTTCTCTGAAAAAAGTCGTGTACCTCCTCTGCTGCATCCAGATATATGCTGACCTGGAGGTGCTAGGCAACGACAGCTTCTGCTGCATCCAGATACATGCTGACCTAGCTGTACGTTGTCGCGCTATAGATCTAATACACCCGAAAGAGGCCCTCTAGTGCCCAAAAAAACCCAATAAACCTATATCAAACTGAGAAAATCTCATTTGATTTGTATATTATACCATCTCTACTAAAGATCTATTCTGTTCTCTTCTCAACCTATTCCCAGTTAAGATTTCAGAACTCAGGATTGGACTTGTGAAAATATGTGGTAGGGAAGATACTTGCATGATAGAGTGTGCTGTTTATATTTCCAGGATTTGATTTGTATTTATTTGGGTGTTCATGGTTACGAAATCAAAACATGATAAAACAGTTTAAATGAAGAACTAGACACAGTCAGAATATCTTGAAGGATGATATCAGTATACTCACCTACTACGATGAATCTTTGTGCATACCTTGATCGTGGGGGTATATCCTGAAGTGGGACACGCTCGTATTTCAGAAAATAAAATTACCTTAACGTATCATATGGTAATGGTACTTGAAATGTTCATGCATTTTGTTTAAGTGGACAAACATACTGGAAATCGTCTTGAACTGCTTTTCACTAAAACATTACATAAAGAATTATCTAATTGTGTGAAACAGTTTGATTGTGCTGATATGATCTTCTTACCAGTGATTCTCACAAAAATAGAGTGTTTACTATTTTGTTATTTACTTGCTTTCAGAAAATTATAAAAATCCAAAAATAGTGTTTTTTTTCTGTTTAAAATTCTTAACGTACGGAAAACTGTTATTCTTGGAGGAATTGTTACCGATAGGGGGAGACGGTGTTAGTAAGCGAGTTCAAAATTTTAACTTCTGCAGGTTCTTGTGTGTTGAGCAAAGTGTTTTGCGTGTTGGTGATAAGTTGGAAATGCTTAATCTGTGATACAGTTTAATTAATCTCTTGAAAAATGATAATTTATTTAACTTTGTTAAAAAATTCTTATGGTTTCTCGAGATGTTTGTTTTATAGTATACAGATTGAAGCAGTATGTTGCTGAGACGATAATTGCTGAGAAGATAGTTGCTGTGAAGATGAGAGTTTGATTGGATGCATGGTAGAACCTCCTTTCTATATTGCAGACAAGATTGAAGAGTTGAAGATTGCTGTGCAAATGCTGAACTGGAGTTTACTCAAACGCTAACGTGTTGAAGATTTGGTGATTGGATGCATCAGCTTAGGGGGAGTCTGTTGCTGACAGAAGCTATTGAAGCTGAAGCTATCCAAAGACCAAAGACAGTGCAAGACTACTTGAAGATTGCAAGAAGACCGAAGACAAAGTTTTGACTCAAGACAAAGTTTTTATGAAGCTATTGTCAAGGGGGAGTTTGTTGGTGCATGTTTGTGACAACATCTTAGATTTGGTCTTTGGATATCTTGTAATTAGTTTAAACGATAAACGGTTAGCGGGTTTAGCTTTGTATTAGTGAGTTAATAGTGTTTGGGCTAAACTAAACCCAGTTGGATGTAGGGAAACGAATTGGGCCTTGCCCATGTAGGAAACCCTAGTCTAACTTGTAAACCTTGTGGTATATAAACAAGGTTAGGCTTTAGGGTTTAGGTTGATCAGTTAATCAGTTAATCAGCCAAAACAGAGTTTGAGAGGCATTAGAATTTCGTGAGAGCAGATTAGGGCTTGGACGAAATTTGAGTGTGTTTAGGGTTTGATTGATTGTAATTCATCTTGATTGATAATCAATAGAAACCCGGTTTGAAAGTGAATTTCTGTTTCCTACACATTTTCTGCTACAATCTGATCTAGAGGATTCCGCACTCTAGGTTAGATAGACGATTCTGTGACGATCCATAACATCAAGGGGGACCTACATGTTCGTGTATAAACCAAATGTCAAGTGTTATTATGTAAACCATGTCGAAATGTCTATGTTCAGTGTAAACCACCAAATGTGTATGTCAATGTCAACGTGTTTATTGTTCAATGAAAATCATGTAATGTGTATCCCAAAATGTATCATGTACGGTAAGCGAAATGTATCAACTTAAACCATATGTAAAATGCACAAAACAAGTCGTTGATGTAAAACGTGGTTTAAATCAACGTTATGTTTTGTGGAAAAATGCATGCTCTATTGATATTAACATTTATGCGGTATTGTGAAATATGCATGCATCCAAGCCTTGAGACTGTGGCGATAAACCCTTAAACAAATTAAAGGTTTATCTAAGTTATGTATATCGAATTCGGTCATTCCTTACAATCCTATCAAACCCAGGACTTCAGGAACGGGAGTTATCAATTCCTATGGTACCACTACCTACTAACGAACGGCGTAGCTAATGTTAATGAATGTATTGTCCCATGTTAAACAAACCAAATGTCATAACAAAATGAAGGCATGTGATGTAAACAATTGTACTAAGTATGCTAAGTAAACATACGAAGCAGAAATGTTCATGTAAATCAATGTGTCCATATGCTGAGTAAACATATGCAACAGAAATGTTCATGTAAATCAATGTGTCCATATGCTGAGTAAACATATGCAACAGAAATGTTCATGTAAATCAATGCGTCCATATGCTGAGTAAACATATGCAACAGAAATGTAATGTAAATCAATGTACTAAGTACGCACACAATGGGCATACATAGCATGAAATTTAATGAAATCGTGTACTATAATGTACTAACAACATAGCAGGCATATGATGTGAAAACATGGAAAGCATGAAAGTAACAGATAGGCACATGTGTTTCACCCCAAAACAGTTTGGAAAACAGTAAAAGACGGGGTTCTATGTACTCACCTGAGATTGCTTTGAATTCCTTGTGTAAAAATCACACAATGCTAGAGATCACGGGATATCAAACGGCACCTAATAGGTAGCTATATTAATATACCGGACAAAAATCGGAAAGATCGGATAGTATGCGGGTTCGTAAACCAAACGAGTATAGAGACTCGTGAAATATGGTTTAACAAAGCCTACATACTAAAATGAAACCTAACCTAAGTGCTTGCGACCCATTACGACCCATTTAGGTAGCTTATGCTACCTTACGCGTCTGGAACGCCTAACATCGTGACCCCAAGGTATAACCTCGGAAGGTTATAGCTATGGTCACCTAATGTGTTTGGTCGGATCCTAATGATCGACCAAATGGGTCGGGTTCGAAAGTATAAGCGATGGTTTAGATCGCTTACCTTACGACCCTATATATGCACTAAACTAAAAGTGACGAGCTAAGCATGTTAGAACATGCTTAACTAAGTTTAGAAAACAGGTTTGGTATCAAAACAAACGGTTTTGATACCCACGAGTAGTTTGGTTACAAAATACGCAAGAATGCGCATTTTGGCCGAAACTACGACTCGTCACTGAGCCTAGGTAACGTGGTAATCAGTAGGTATAGTCACTACGGACTATAACTATCGTGATCACGCTCACGTTATGAAGTTCCAACGAACTTCGCATCGACCATAAACTGGTCAATGCAGAAAGTCCAACATAGTTCGACTTTCGGACTCGAAAAGCGATAAAACAACGAAGGAATACTTACAAAGGGTCCCCGTATGCTAATCTCGATCCAAGAAACTCAGGTATGAAGCAATGGCTCCAACTTAGAGTTTTAGATCAGATTCTTGTGGGTTTTACACCAAAGGGGGGGGGGTATTTATAGGAAAAGTAGAGCCGTTAGGATCGTTTCTTGAATAACGTGCCATGATCTTGTCCATACACTTGTCACAATGTTATGGTACAGCAGGTTTTGCCCCTTATTGGCTGGAAGAGACAAGGGCCAGCTTGGCCTTTCACTACATGAAGAGGCAACTGCATTTAAAACTGAATCTGCTGTTCTGGGGGAGCCTTACGGACCGTATGGGTTATGGCTTACGGTCCGTAAGCCCTTAGTTTGGCAGATTTACAGTTTTGGTCTCTACAGCCCCAAAACTTGGTATTTGATGCATTTTTGACACGTTTAAGCCCCGTTAACCCCATTTCAAAGCTCTAAAATGAAGTTAAAGTATAGGGAACTTAAAATGTGCTCAAAAATATCTCGGATGTCGGTTCGTTTGGCCGTACGGTTACGATGTTCGGTTAATTACGACGGAATGCGCATAAGCGCGAATGACGCACTAAGGCATAATATAAGGATGCTTACATAAATTTTTGGATGTCCGGATGTATTCAGAACGTAAGTTATGCGCGAAAGTGCAAACTTGTGCACTTTTTGACACTTTTAGCCCCTGAATGATCCAAAAGTTTGTTTTAGCATACCAAACCCCTCAAAGCCTATTTCTAAGCTATGTAAAGGATATTTATGGTATGTTTAACTTATGGACATGTTCCGGAATGTTTGTTACAGTTCAAATTGGCATACTTTCGCAGTTTGTCAAGTTTAGTCCCTGTAAGCGAATTAACTTGTTTTTGCCATACCAAAGCCTTTAAAACTTATTTCTAAGTTATGTAAAGGTTATTTAAGGTATGTTGAGCATATGTTTGTGTTCCGGAGTATTTGTCGCATTAAACTGAGTACGTTTACGCACCAGTTTGCGTATAATTCTCTAGAAAGCGATGTAGAGTTTGAAATCGACAAGACTTGATATGTGCAAATGATACACATATTTGTACAAACCCCAAATATGAAATAAAATATCTCATTGGTTTGGTATTTGTTTGATGGTCGCAGTGACCCAGGTGTCACATCGCGGCTGAATTTGCAATGAAAGATCTTGGACCTCTCAGCTATTTTTTGGGAATTACGGTTTCTCGCACTGGTAATCAAATGTTTCTCTCCCAACAGTCTTATGCACTTGACATTGTCAATCGCGCAGGTATGGCTACGTGCAACCATGTAGCGACTCCATTGGACACCAAACCAAAGCTCGGTGCAACCTCTAGCGCTCCCTTCGATAACCCCACCTTATACAGTAGCCTTGCCGGGGCGCTTCAGTACCTCACATTTACTCGGCCTGACATCAGTTGTGCAGTTCAACAGATCTGCATTCACATGCATAACCCCAGCTCTGATCACTGGAACGCTTTAAAACGTATTATTCGTTACATACGAGGCACTGCCAGCTATGGTCTCACCCTCTCGTCATGTTCTAACATATCTCTTCGGGCTTATACTGATGCGGACTGGGCTGGGTGTCCGGATACCCGTCGCTCAACCTCAGGATACAGTGTTTACATGGGTCAGAATCTATTATCTTGGTCCTCCAAGCGTCAGTCGACCATCTCTCGTTCCAGTGCCGAAGCAGAACATCGTGCCGTTGCCAACGTCGTTGCTGAAATTTGTTGGATTCGCTACCTTCTTCTTGAGTTGCGTCGCCCCGTATCCACAGCTACCTTAGTATATTGTGATAATATCAGTGCAATCTATCTCTCCAGCAATCCAGTTCAACATCAACGCACCAAACATATAGAGATTGATATTCATTTCGTGCGTGAACATGTTCAACGAGGTACGATCAGAATTCTTCATACCCCCACTCGTCTTCAGATTGCTGATATCTTTACCAAAGGCTTACCACGGGTCCTATTTGATGATTTCCGCTCCAGTCTCAACATTCGCCCACCTCTTGCTTCGACTGCGGGGGTGTAATAGATTATATTTGTGTAAATAGAAATTGGATCTTGTCATTAATTATGTTATTATCTCTTCCCTAAATTAAGGGATTGTAACTTGTATATATACTGATCTTATCAATGAGAGAAGGCAATTGAGCCATTACATTCTTCAGTTATGTTTGAAATCAGTGGTCAAAAATGTTTTTTTAACAATTCAAACACATTTCCAACCTGTATTAAAACCGGACAAACCTCCCATTTTGCCACCTCTAGTTTACAAATTATAACTATGTTCAAACTTCGTTTTAAAAAGTGCGTCTGGGGTGCGAAGTAGAGGTGGCAATCTTGACCCAAAGGCTTTCAAGTGGGTTACTTTGGGTTACTTTTAAAATTATATGGGTTAGTTTGGGTAAGATATTTTAACTAAACGGGTCACAACGGGTCAATTGAAATTCCATCTTGTTATTTACGGGTCAAAGCGGGTCGACAACTTTAAAGAAATGGGTCGATGTGGGTCGACAACTTTAAAGAAATGGGTTTCGGATCGCAACGGGTTTTATGCCGACACGAGTTTCCACACGGGACGGGTTTTAGGCCGACACGAGTTTCGGGTCGGGAGTTTCGTACCAATTCGACCCGTACTGTTTCGACGCGAATCGTTTCGACGCGAACAGTTTCGACCGGTACCGTTTCTACCCGTACTGTTTCGACCAGTGCCGTTTCGACCAGTGCCGTTTCAACTCGTACCGTTTCGAATCGAACCGTTTCGAAGGCGTACCGTTTCAACGCGTACCGTTTTGACGCGAACCGTTTCAACACGTACCGTTTCGACGCGTCCCGTTTCGAATCGAACCGTTTCGACACGAACCCGCTACTAATAACTGCATATCGATAGTAATTATACTCTGTTAATTGATTCGTTGACGATGCAAATCAACAGATTTAAGTAATTGTTGCATTTCAATAGACGTTTGTTTTCTCAATTTTACTCAATTTTCGATTGTAATTAGCAATTGATAGCATGTAATAACTGTAAATCAGTTGTAACTTACAATCATGATTTCTGTTAATCAGTTCGTTGATGACGCAAATCAACAGAACGACTTAATTGTTTCATTTCTGTAGATGTTTTCTCAATTTTACTTCTGCACGTAGTAATTGCTAGTAATGCATATTATTATTAATAGTAATTAATAGTAATTGTTGCATTGACGAACCCATAGTAATTAATAGTAATTGTTGCATTGACGAACCCATAGGAACGAGCATGGCGTTCAACATGGATAGTCACTTAAAAAAAACATTTTTTTAACCATCCCGACCCGACCCGACACGAAACCCGCCGAACCCGTTCTGACCCGAACCCGTTTCGACCCGAACCAAAACAACCCTTTTTTAATTGACCCGTTTTGACCCATGACCCGACCCGACCCGTTTGCCAGGTCTAGTGCGAAGCAATCAGAAAAACACAACTTTTGGATGTACATAGACTCATAGAGGAATGCCTCACATACATACATGAAGCTCTCGCCTCGCGTTGCCTCAAAGTGTATCACGCTTTTTAAAACCAAGTATTGGAGCACGCTACTCCCCAAAATATCTAGTTTTACATGTTGTCGAAACTAATAATGTTATGCTTGTGATTAAATTGTGTTGATTTAGAATATTTGCATGAATGATGAGAAAAACAATTACAAAGGCAGTTTAAATGGTGCAATACATGTGGAGACCTCACCCCATTAATTTGCACCATTTCAAACCACTTGGAGCATCTTCAGAGACTATGATCATCTTGTTCGAGTACATAAGGAGCAGAGATGGGAAAGTGTATGATTCATGATTTCCCGGCATTATAAAGACATTTTAACGTGTACAGTTGATAGTTGCTTACAACCCGGCCGGGCCACCCGGCCTTGCATCTTGAAGATTACAGTGGTTTGATCATTCAAGGTTTCAGATGCATGCAACCCTTGCATCTTAAATCATGATGCATAAATAATGATAACACCATAGAACAAGCTGACATAATTAAAAAGAAACTATTATATATAAATCAAATCATGCTTAAGGTTTAAGAAAAAGTGATAATATGAACAATTCATTTAGTAGAACGAAGGAGAAAAAGTAAAGTGTTGATATGACTCATTTAGTAGGATCTAATTAATTAGCCACAACCATATCATCGATCTAATTCTTCTTGACAGCACGATCCACCATGTACGTCCAGATTGTAACATCATCTGGAACAACATGGTGGTGGCCTATTGGACCACCGTGTTGTTGTCGCTGGCGTATGACATAAGCTCTACCAAATCCTTTTCCTCCGTCTCTCGTCTCTGGTTCTCTCCCGTATCCTTGTCCTCCTCTCCCGTATCCTTGTGCTGCTGCCTCAACCGAGTCTTCACCGCTAGTTACCAGCTTACTGATACAAATGGTGTCACCACCTTTCACCTCATATTCTTGTTTTTTAACAGAACTCACCCGCTTTTCAACCGATCTCACTCGCGATCGCTTATTTTTTACAACATGAAGAAAAGGCCACTCTTCAACAGACAGTTCTTCAACTGATTTGGTAACTTGATCACTCATCCTCAAAGTTCAACAAAAGAGAATTTGAAGTACGTACGGTTGTTTGTTTCGATGAATTATAATTGATCGATAGGCCGGTAAGATTAGCATATATATATATAACATATAGTCGGTGGCAGAGTGGATTTTATTAAATCATATGAGACTTATCTATTAATTAAATATGTATCCTAACAAGCTTATTATTATTATTAATGGTTTTTGAGTTACTATAGGAAACATGATTAGATAATGATAAATATCTATTAATATATATCCTGATATTGCTTTAAGCTTCCTGATTTACTTCCGTTTACTTGATTTTTATTGGTTTTAAATGATTTATAAATATCCTTAATAATTTAAATATATGGGTGTTACACTTACACCCAAGTATTTTAGCAAAAACAAAGAACTATTTAACACTACTTGCCCTTGAGTTATTGATTTTTTTGTTTCGTTTTTATTGGACAAACTTTTGGCTTTGTCAATTACCACTAATTTCATTTATTATTTATTTTTTAAAATATTTACTAATTTAACTATTTCAACATAGATTGGCTTTTGAGTTAATATAGGAAACAAGAAACTTTTTTTTTTTTTAAACTTAAACTTCATGGAAACAAGAAACATAAGAGGGGACGGGGCGGTCCCGTGATGGAGCCCGAGCACGCGTTATTTCATAACGCTACACCGCCGTCACCACCTTGAACACGCGTTGTAAAATAAACGCGTTACCACCAACACGCGTTAAAGTTTCAAAAATCCGACCGTTGGTTGTGCACATGACCGTTTAAAAACGGTAACTTTAATAAAAAAAAAAATTAATCCATTTTATCTATATATATATCCACATTTTAACCATTTTTTCATACACCAAACTATATCTTTTAAACCATTTTAAACCCACTTCACACATTTTTTATATCTTTCTCAAATGGAATTCTCTACCGATTCGACGTTTCCGATGTCTAGCGATTCCGAGTCGTCTTCCGACAACGACACACTAAACTATTTTGTGTCGGTGTATAACGAGCTTGATGCCGAGTCGTCCCGCCCAAAGAAGAAGATGGTCGGCCGTGATCGTATACGTGCCAACGAAGTTTTGATGAACGATTATTTTGTGGAAAACCCGCTATACAATTCCGAAACGTTTAGAGATCGTTTTCGTTTACCCAAAGAATTATTTTTAAAGATTGTTGGAGACATCGAGGCAAGCGAGGGATGGTTTCAAGAAGGTTACGATGCGAGGGGCAAACCAAGTTTCACGCCGATTCAAAAATGCACGTCCGTCATTCGCCAACTAGCGACAGGTAACCCACCCGATCAATATGATGAATACCTAGCTATGTCTGAAAGAACTTCACGTGAGTGTTTGCAATTTTTTTGCAATGCGGTCATTAAGTTGTATTCTAACGAGTTTTTACGAAAACCGACGAGCCACGACATCTCACGTATTTATGCCGCACACGAGGCTAGATGGCATTTTCCCGGGATGCTCGGTAGCATCGATTGTACACATATCGAGTGGAAAAATTGTCCAAGAGAGTTGCGAGGGGCATATGTGAGGGGAGACATCAAAAGACCAACCATCATACTAGAAGCGGTGGCGTCGAATGATTTATGGATTTGGCATTCGTATTTCGGTGTCCCAGGTTCAAACAACGACATCAATGTGTTGCACACGTCGCCGTTGTTCCAAAGCGTAACGGATGGTACCGCACCTTCCTCTCCTTTCTATGTGAACGGTCGACATTACAGACGAGGCTTTTATCTTGTCGATGGTATCTACCCGTCTTGGTCTGTTTTTGTGAAAGCTCCCTCATTTCCCGTCGAGGCTAAAGAAAAGGCGTTAAAAAAATTGCAAGAATCGGCAAGAAAAGATGTTGAGAGGGCGTTTGGTGTTTTAAAGGGTAGATGGGGTATACTACACCGACCGGTTCGTTCGATGACCAAGAAAGCAATACATAGCATAGTGTATGCGTGTATCATATTGCACAATATGTTGATCAAACACGACGGACGTGCAATATCCCCGGATTGGGTACCGGATCCTCCTACACAAGTTCAAGTTCCACAAGATATCAATTTACAATTGCGTAACGAAGAAACTCACTTTCGGTTGAGATACGATTTAATCGAACTAGTAGGTTCTCTAGGTTTGGAGTTTCCGGATTCGGACGAGGAGTAGGTTTTTTTTTTTTTTTTTTTAAATTGTATGTTCCTAGTATGTTAAATTCGAGTAGTAGGTTTTTTTTTTTTTTAAATTGTATGTTCCTAGTATGTTTTAAAATTAATGAAATTTTTAATTTTAGTGTTTTATTGTTAATTTCTAATTTAAAAATAAAAGTTAAAAAAATTGGGAGGGAGTGATAGAATCCATCACTAGTGATTCCACCCCTAGTCCATTTCTATCACTAGTGATGGAAATATGGTTGATGACATGGCATTAGTTGATTGGATAGTGGGAGTGATGGAATCCATCACTAGTGATTCCACCCCTAGTCCCCTAATAGTCGTATGGTTTTGATTTTAAGGAAACAAAGAAACATAATAGTTGTATGGTTTTAATTTTAAGCTCATTTACTAAATTGTTGCGAAATATTTTTCATTTAAAATATTCTTAAATGGTTAAAAAAAACAAAAAGAAATAAGGAACCATAAACAAAAATTAATCTTGGGTGATGTGAAAGTGTGAGTTAATCTTGTATTTAAGCTCATTATATTATTGTTATATAGATAAGGGTGGAGGGTATCATTCAATCACTTTAGGGTGTTTGAGTTATCGTCTAGCCAATAATATTGTCGAATACCCAAATCCCGGCAGACGTTCAATGGATCTTCGCTGACGTCAAGATACCCCAGCCTTTGTTGCTACAAAAGAATAAACCGTTAGCCTCGCCACGGAGGACCCCGGGAGGGGGATCCGTGACCAAGCTCCGGCGTGAGAATAAGTAAACTTGCCAGAGAGTGAGAGGAGCCTATTCCGATGAGTGTGATCACCGGAATGTTTCCTCTAAGGTGTGAATCCAATAGATATATGTGTGTGTTTAATGTGATAGAATATTGGTCGGAATAAATGAAGTAGAAATAAATGAGATAGTCTTTAATGTGATACCTCCGATGCCTCTCATTACCGTTTTCTTCTTCTTATATAAGCATATGACCTTATCCTACATGTGAGATATTTTGTTTAAGGTAATCCAGCGTATCTTAGGAGTCTTCGGGGGGCTCAGACACGTGTCTGACCCCCAACGGCAAGATGACAGCTTCATTAATTGTTTCCGGCTGGGAAGTACGACTTCCAGCCAAAGATCCTTTTTCAATCGAGCATTAAATGTGGCCTGTCCCCTCTGGTTCTAGTTTCCCGCTCGTTTTGTAAAGGGAGAGCCTTAGTGGGCAAGGTAAGCCACTGTTGGGCTTATTTCCTGTTGGGCCCGCATGAAGGTAGCCCAAAGCGGGTAAAATGGGATTACCCATTGGCCCGTCGTCAAGTCATCTTTAGTCCCTGGTTCTGAGACCCGAGACTCATGATCCGGGGCTGAATCATAATTGCTCAAAAAGGAGGTTAACATTTTTTAGGCTTCGAATGTGGGCCCGTTTCTCATTAGTTATTAATCATTTTTTCTTTTCACAAAACCCATCATTTCGCCGAATACTAACGGCGGGAGTTAATCCCCTAGAGTCACGTGCATCTTTTTGAATTTTGAAGGGACGGATGACAAGACGGTTTCCTGTATGTCAGTTGCTCTCTTTAAATACCCCATTGCCTTTTAGATTCCCACTTTATCCCTTCTAATTCTCTCCCCCTTTTCATCATACTATTCTGATCACCGTCCCTTTTATGAATATGAGTCGTTCCGGTCGCCTTGCAATCAAATCGGTCTTGAAAACGAAGGATTTAAAGTCTTTTGTTGAGACATATAACATTCCCGAGCGGTTTTCTCCTACCTTGTCGGGCCCTGACGAGTCGGCTGAGTGCACACCGGACAGAATTCCCCTTTATACATTGGCATTTTCTTCTTGTGGGGTCCGGTATCCTCTTTCACCAATCAAAATTGCTTTGCTTTGCCACTTCGGGGTTCATTTCTCTCAGTTTCCTCCCCTAGGGCTTATGAGAGTGGTGCATTTTGAGTTGTCTTGTGCGGCCGTTTCTAGGGAGCCGTCTGTCCCCTTGTTCTGTATGTTCTATAAACTTTCGCCAAGCAACAGAACAGCGTGTCGAAACCCTGTTACACCTACATGCCAACTTCCACTTACCCGAAGGATTGGAAGAGTAGGTTCATTTTTGTTTCTGCTACCATGATACCAGAGTCCCCACTGCCAAGAGATGTTGAGGCCATCATTGAGGATTCTGTTCCTACCTTGTCTGCTAACGAAACCGTTCAGTGGAAACGCATGTATGAGAACCCGACGAGGGCTTTTACTTTTCCTGAGGGAATCTTGGCCATGGGGGGATTGAGCCCTTCCTACTCAGTCCGTCCCAAGGCTTTTTTCAGCAAAAAAAGGTATCTTTTTGCCCTAGATTTGCTGTCATTTGTCCCTATTTCTTGGTATTTGCGCAGTCATCTTTAGTGTTTTTCTTATGCAGAGTTGACTTTGTGGAGACTGCTTCAAGGAGATTCTAAGGATGTCAAGTTTGTAGTTGGTGATGAGGTTGATCCGTGTTTGAACCGGAATGTAGGGATGCATGTCACCGGGGGGGGGGGTCTGCACAGGATGGAGGCTCCGTTGCTGTGGAAGGGGGTGAGGAGACCTTTTCTGATGGGGAGGAGAGTTCCCCTGATCCCGCCCCTGTTAAGCATGCTGATCAAAGTGATGATGAAGCTCTGGAAGTCCGTTTAGTTCGTAAGAGGAAAGCCGCAAGTCCCAGGCCAACCCCTGCTCCTCGTGATATCCGGCAAAGGCTCCGTAGTGCTAGTGGACAGAAGCCCCCTCCTTCATCGAAGGCTGCTTCCGAACTTCCCCCTGTTGGGGTTAAGGGTTCCTTGTCCAAACACCTGAAGTCTTCTAGCCTTGTGAGTGCACCTTTGTTGGTGAGTTCCTTTTTCCTTTTACCTGTTTGGCTTGTATTTGTCTCGTTCTAGGAAATTTTTGATGTTCTTTTTTCCTTTTTCTTCTTGTGTAGGGGAGTTCTCATGATCCAATAGAGATCCCTACTGGCCCCTCCTCTTCCCGTGTTCGGGACAAGACTCCGGAAGTAAGCATGGCTCATTTTACCTCAGCTTTTGAACTCTCTCCTCATCATGCTACTGGGACTAGTAAACCTACTCAGCTTGAGGGTTTTGCTCATCGATCTCCTTTGGCTCCTCTGTTTGCTGACGCTATTCCCTCTTCCTATGTCCCTAGATGGAAAATAACTCACTCTTCAGTGATAGGGACCCCTGAGGCTGCTAGGGATTTCTTGAGTCATGTTGTTCCTCCCTCCCATAGATTTGTGAATTCTGCTTTGAGAGATGATCTTTTTGAGGATCAGTATAGCATGTTTCTTTGTGAGAGTTTTTTGGTGCTGGCATGCTGCAGCGGATTGATGATTTGAGGAGGGCGAATGAAGGACTCAAGGGTGAGCTTAAGACCTCCCAGTTTGTTGCTGCCAACCTTAGATGTCAAATGGTCGAGGCCGAGAGAAAGTTGCAAGAGGAGAAGGTACATAGCCTTTCTCCCCCCCCCCCCTTTATTTTCCAAACCGCTTTTTTGGATTTTTTTATGATGTTTCCTACCCAGGGGGCTGGAGCCATGTTGGAGCGGAAGGAACGGGCCTGGGAAAGAGAGATGGCGGTGCTGGTGGAAGAGAAGGAAGAGTTGGCCGCTGAGTTAAAGCATCTGAAGGAAGTTGGCTCCGTTTCCCAGGAGCAGTTGAATACTATGTATGCAGATTATGGGATAACTTCTGATGATAACCAGCGGTTGGCTAAGGAGAAACATTGGTTGATCACTGAGGGTTTTGGAGCCTTCCTTTCTGTCGTTTCTCAGACAGAGGAGTTTAAAAGTGGCTTGGAGGAGGTGTATAGGGCGTACCGGGATGTTGGCTATCAGGCTGGGTTGAAGGATGGCTATCTTTACTCTGCTCAGGGTCTGGGTAGAAAAGAAACTCCACTTTATAACTCTAAAGCTAAGAAGAGACTATCCAAGCTGGATGAAGAGTTTGGGAGTAAGACCCCGGCCATCTTCAAGAAGATCCTGGAGCATCCCATGATTTCAATAGATGAATTGAAAGCCCTGTTTTCCTCTGCTGGTCCTTCATCTCCCCCGTCTTTGTCTGGGCGTGGTCCCCAGTGATTTCTAAACATTAACCTCTTTCGATATGGTTGTAATCCGGATAATTACTTGCCCTAGGATACTTTAAACTCTATTGGTGTTTGTAAGGGGAACCTTCGTGTAGGGGTTCTCCTAAGTACTTAATCATGTAGCTTATGACTGTGTGTTGCTGTCTTGTTTTTTTTTTTTTTTTGTTACGCTTTTTAATGTTGCAGGGGCCTTTGCCAAGGAGCACATTGACACTTTTCTGAAGGCTTTGTGGTTGTTTTTCAGGAAGCTGTGCTTTGGTCTTGTTTGCCAAGCTTGTTGTGTTTGTTTCCTTGTATGCTAGCTGCTTTTGCCAAAGTTATTAAGGCTTTTCCTTGTACATTTGTTTTGCAAATAAATAAAGAAAGATTTCTTTTTGTGGTTTGTTTACAGAAGTGTGTTGTACTTATGGTTTGTTTGGTAAACCAGAATTGTCTGTTCGACGCCAATCGTTGGACAAGTTTATAATGTGAGATTATGTTTTTGGTTTGTTTTGTCCGCTTTCTTTGGGTTAGCTAGACCCTATTTTGCCCCACGGCCGGGCTTTTGGTATATTGATATACCTTGTACACGTGTGTTTACTTATTGGTTAGGCTTATAGTGTTTCTGGGCACGTCTGCCTAGATATAATTCCTGTTATTTTGTCAAAAGAGGACAAGTTAGTTGTCCATTTGTCATTCATTTCTTGGGGATTAAACTTCCCAGCATAAGTTGTTACAAAAGATCTGTCCTTGGGAGCGAACCCCAGACTAACAGTTAAATATTACAAAAGTGGCTGCTTGGCCGTTTTTCTTGGGGGTTCACCCCTCATGTGTGGTACTTTCTAAGTTGCATGAGGTTCCACGTCCTGGGGACCTCCTTACCTTGGAGCGTTTCCAATTTGCAGCTTCCTTTGCCG